>NC_073692.1:147605833-147675337 GCF_029784155.1 Uranotaenia lowii
TCTTCTTCCATACAAATTTCCATACAAAATTGAAACGCGTTGTGCTAACTCAGGAATCAACCAAATCATCTCAAATTTTACACTGATGCTTGGTTACCCAAATGGCATTGAAAAAACATATGGGAGCAAAAAGTCATTTTTTGCAGCGGTCTAATGTACATACACATTAAGGAGGCTCTTAGCTATATGGAGGTTTTTTATGAACCAGAATTTAACTGCTCCTAAGGACTGTAAAGAGAACTCCTTAGCAACATCTTTCTGTGAATAACAATAGAATAAGTTTATTATTCTTATTTTTCATATTCGGTTTATTGATGATCAGTATGATTAGAACCAATATCATGGTTAACGTAAATTAAAAAAATATGTTCTAAAAAATGGTCGTACTTTTGATGAATTGCCTTCCATCAGGTTCTGCAGAGTAGCTTTTGTGCATTTCCTGGATGCTGCCTTCCAATTTTTCTCGTAACCTTCCATGCTTTGAGAAACTGTCCTCCCCTTCTTAAAGATCCTCTTCACAAGTGCCCAGTATCGTTCAATCGGTCGGAAATCTGGACATTTTGGTGGATTGATGTTTTTTCTCGACGAATTGGATGTTATTGTCTAAAGCCACTGCATCGCCCCTATTCGCATAACAGTCCCGTATGCATTTTCGTCATTCTTCATCTAACCTGACAGTTCGTCTTTTTTTAACATAGGACTTCCATATAAAACAATAAATAAAAGTTTGTTCTAGAAATTTTGTAAAAAAAATAGCAACTTGTGACTGTCCCATATGTAATATACCCGCATAACAGTCGCACATGTGAAACACCACGGATTTAGTTACTTTCCAATGTTTCTTCCGGTGAAATAATCTTTGGTTTATTGCTTTGAATCGTTTAAAAAAGATTCAACTCACTTGATGTCGAATTATGCACACTAATTTTCGAAGGCATGCCAAAAGAAGGAAGGAATTTTTTTTACCTTAGCAAAGAACTATAAGATACAAACAAGAACCAAAAAAAGATTCTACTTACAATGTAAATTTTTTTAAAAGTATGTTTTTTGCTTGATAACTACATTTAGAAGTTCAGAAATGACTTAATCGAAGTCTTTGAACGTAGCTTGCTGAGCAAAACATTTTCTGTATGGGACTGTTATGCGAGTAGATTCCAAAAAGGTCTCGAATATGCTCGCATAACAGTCCCATAACAAGTAAACCGGTGCTCCCGACCTTACCAATGTCCCAATTTTAAAAATTACAGGTCCTACGATTTATTATGACAACCAAGAACACATTCCATCAAACGATTTTCGTTTATGTTAAAGGTTGTGGTCACAATTCAAGGATATATTCCAAAACAGAAAAAGCTGATTTTCTCGCTTGCTCGATTTTGCATATGGGACTGTTATGAAAGTAGGGGCAGTGCAGTACAGGCTTGGCGCAATGGCCAGATGCCAAATCCGGCCAGAAGAGAGGAGGATACTGATGCTTTTTATAGAGGGGCAGCAATCTTTAATTCAAGCGTTCATCTTTGTAAATTTGAGCATTTATTGTACCTTTTGTGAAGAAAATACTTGACCACAGTCCACAGGTACAAAAAACTTGCCATACTAGAACCTTTTGCCCAATTTTTTTCATCGCAATCGTGCAGTCGGCTTCATCCACCTCCGTGCCCTTGTTTTTGTTCAAGATTGATGCTCTTCTAATTTCTTAGGTACCTTCCGGTTCTTGTACGTCTTCAAGGAGTTCCTGGCGTTAACTTCTAGCCAGATCACACGTTGTTACCGATCGGTTACGTTTGATATGAGTGACTAGTTTAGCATCCAACTGGGGCTGACTGGAACCAGGTTTTCTTACGGATCCAGGCAGATCGTGTGACGAATACTATTTAAACTAACTTACACTATGAATCTCAAAGGAAAAAGATTTCTTTTAAAGAGATTCATGTTTGAGACAAACAAAATTTAAACAAAAAAGATTGTACTAGAATAAAAAGATATTTTACATTTTAAAATTAAGGTTACACTAAATTAAAGCTATATAAAATTATACTAAACTAAACTAAATTAAAGCTACTTAAATTTTTGAAGCAGTTTGTTTTTGAATATGGATCTACTATTTATTTCTTTAAGATCATTGGGTGAGATGTTATATATGGTTGGTCCGATGAAAGAAATTCGTTTCTGCCCTAAATTTGTAAACGACCGACAGGGTTGTAGATAATTAATGTTCGGGAAAGTGAAAACGCCTTATGTAGCTGCTCGTTTGAATCAGCTCAAACTAAAAAGATAAAGTTTTATTCAGTTAGATAGCTATATTAGTGTAAGTAAGTTTTGCCGACTTACAGTTTTGGTTTCGGCTTCTACAAAAAAATGTGCCTGGACTCGTGAGTTGCTGCTACCGAATCTGACCCAATCGACTGTATAAAATATATTTTAAGCTAATGGATACAAAACAAATTCATTTTAAAAACTTACATTGTTTTCGGGAATTTAGAAATTAACTTTTTACTTTTCGACAACTTTTCTATCACTTGAACTTTTCTCTTCCGATCGCAAACGAAAAACAGTCTTCGCGCTTTTTTCCAGCCGCTGTCACCTAAATAGGTACGTCCGTCCAGGGAGGCCAGCTGAAGGGATTTTCGCATCTGTGCCCAGTGGTTTTAAGAATTAATAAAACGGGTACTATGTGTTCTTATAGCTGTTGTAAAATTAATGTTTCGGATGGTATTTGATGAGTGTATATTGTCAAAGACGTACATTATGGTTTGGAAATCGCAAAGATCTGCTATTGGTAAAATGTTATGAACATTGGATGAATAAACAAGTTTTGTTGAGTATAGCATAGGGAGGTTGTAAATATTCTTCAAACATCTGTTTTGCCATGATTGAAGCTCTTGTAGATGTGATTGAGATGCTCGACCTCAGACTGAGATAATATAATGTAAGACTGAGTGGATGAAAGCATAATAGAATTTCAATAAGACATGTTGAGGCACACAATTTCGTAACGTCCAAAGAACACCGCAAAGCGGGGAAATGAGTTTTTATATAACAATTCCACAAGAGAGTATTATCCAGATGAATACCTAAGTATTTGATGGTTTTTATTTCTTCTATAACAAACTGGTTCATATTTGGATCTCTATGTGGTGGTAAAACTTTTCTGGACTAGCAAAATATCATATATTTGGTTTTTGTGTAGTTAAAGATTAGTAGTTTAAAGATAGTAAATTGCTGTTGAAATATACATATAGTAATTGTAAATCATGCTCCAGGTTATCGATAATAGTGTTCGGAGATTTCCCTTTATAGAAAAGTGCTGTGTCATCAGCGAATAGCCTTGCTGTACCAATAAGTGGGAGTTAACATATAGCATTTATACACAGAAGAAAAAGCAGAGGCCCTATATTGCTGCCTTGTGGAACGCCTACGCTATCGTTTCTCATATCACTCTCTGTTAATGAAAATTGTTGAAGCAAGCGGAAAGAATTAATTTGTAAATAGAAATTCAGTTAAAGGAAGTCAGGAACAAAATTTGTTAAAAGTTAATTTGAAATGTTAGTATATTGAACACACCTAATTTACAAATTCTTACCTTGTATACTTACCTAAATACCTACTTACCTTTTGATACTTACCTTGAATTTGATCGAACTGGCATCCCTGAAACAAGAAATGTCAAAAGTTAGGAAATTGATGACACACAAGCCCCGTTCAATAGCCAATTGAAATTGGTTTCAATCGATTTCGATTGGTAAATGGTTGTTCACTAAGCCAATGTTTTGGTCGAAACTAATCCAATTGACGTTCAATGAAGCCAATCGAAGTCGATCGAAACCAATCGAAATCGATCAAGCCCGAGGGCAGGATTCGTTTCCATCGGTTTCGATCGCACTAACACACATGCAGTTGTTTACTGTCAAAAAACAGCTGATTCTGTTTGTTTTCAATTTTCAAGTGTGAAAGTGATGGCAGTAGGCGGTGCGGGGTTGGTAGTGCTGCGCCAATGGTGCTGTGTAAGAATTGTGCAGTGTAAGTGGTGTCATGGTGTCGAAGCTAGTGTTTTTTCAGTACCGAAAGCACCGTGCCCGCGATCACCGAGGAGGGCATAGTGAACAATAAGGCGATGAAGAAAACCGTCAAAGGAATGCACCCAAGCGGTAGAATGAAAGTGTAAATCAAATCAACTGCTTTCCGGCAGCGGAAAAGATGCCCTCAATCCAGTCAGTGGCGGAGGTGCCGTTGCTGCTGCGTAAAAATCCCCACTGAGAAGAAAAGTAACAAAAAGTGATTGATGTAATGTGAAAAAAACCTATGACTTTTTTATTATATTTTCAGAGCTTCCCACCGAGGGGAGAAATAAAAAAAACTTAGAATAATAATACGAATTTTATTGTTTAATATTATGAAGAATCATGTTGCAGGTATTTGTTTTCCAATTGGATTAATATGAGATTCATTCATGGGTGGAACTGATAGTTATTTCCTGGGTCCGGGCACTTCTTCAAGTCGAACGATAAATTATCTTATTTGACATTTTCCACTTGTACTGGTAAGAATTTGCGTTTGAAATTGCCAAAATGATAGATTAATTACAATTTACTAGAGAAAACTGTCTTTTAAAATTCCGAACGATGCTGATATAAAATGACATCTGAGAACACTGTGCCAGTACGTTAGTATTGGTTAGTGGCTGTTCAATCAACGGCCGGATAGAAATCGATTGAAGTCAATTGGAAAATCAGCTGTGCAACTGTCAATCCGTTTCAATTGATTTCGATTGAGTTTTGTTGAACACACCTACAATAAATCAGCTCTCGAAGAGGCAACATGGGCCTAGTTTTTTCATTTACCGCAGTGTCGTGAGTTTCTGGATTTCATCCGAACTTCCCCCAGAGGGACCCAGTATACCCGTCGGACGTTTGGTTGTTGAAATGCTCTCGTTGCGTTGCGCAAACTGCTACATCATTCATTTGGAGAAATTTGTGATAACAAATACGGTAAAATGTACTTTCCACTGGTCAAGTCCTTTTAAAACAGCGCGTCTGTTGTTTTCCTCCGAGTTTCGAGTGACTCCTACCAACATACTCAATGCTCAATATTCCGGCATTTTTCTTGTCACTCAAGGTTCCATAAGCAGAGTGGCCAGTCAACCGGAAAAACTTGGAAAAAAACCGGGAATATTTACCTATCGAATCCTACAGTTCATTCATTTCATCATGATGAAAAAAATTTCAGAATTTTTCAACCCATAGTCGTTTATTTCGGGATGCGAAACCATTCGGGAATAGCGAGATAAAATCGGTATTTTAATTTCATGAGTATACTGAGGGAAAAAGTTGGAAATTTCCTTAAAATCGGGACTTTGCGAAACGACGTAGAAAAATATCTCGAGCATAAACTATTTATAAGCTCAAGGATAATGTTCAAAATCATTGAAATTGATTAACTTTTGATTAATGCGAAGCTTGAATATGTTAAGTTTTAAAAAATAACTTTTATAGCGGTAATTGATAAGAAGGATTTTATTTTTTGAACTATTGTGCAGTTTCTTTACTATTCTCTGAAAAAAAGTCCTAAAATTTAGATGAACAGATAATTTTTTTTTAATTTTCAAATAATTTTATTAAGGCATTTAGCTCATAAAATTGGTTTGTGCCGAGTATTCATTTCACTTGTATTGTATGTAAGGAAGGGAGCCGTAATCGTCGAGGTGACTCAACTGTTATGAGAAATAAATTTAAACATTTTAAATTCATCCGTTGAAATCAGAAAGTTTTTTTGAATTACTTCACATGTGGGGATTTTTTTTTATTATCTGACAATTTGCGCCGGGGGTCTTCAGATTTTCCCCAAAATTGAAAATTTGGTTCATTTTTGCGACTTAAAAACACATGTATTTTTTCAGATTTCTAACATTTTTATTTTTTGAGTTAGCTTCGGTTAGATTTTTTTGTAAATAAAAAATAACCATTTTTCAAAGCTACATAACTCTGTTGTTTCTCAACGGAAATTAGAAAATAGCACATCAAAATGCATTGAAATTTTATCAGCTTTCCAAATAGAATAGTTGAAAAAAATTAATTAATGACCTTCAACATGAAAAGTTGTAAATAAACTTTAAATGGCGTCTAAAAGTACCGGCTGCACCACCGAATATTTTGCAAAAAATACCATTGTATAGCTCGATTCATGATGCAACTTTCATCTGAAGACACCAAAGTGGGCCATTAACACCTTGAAGAGTTATGAAAGAAATAATGACAATCAATCTCTATTTTTGCATCGAAAACAAACAATGGTCGAACAACTGCACTCACATATGGAGATAGCAAGCAGTTCTAACAACATGGAAACAAAAGAACTTACCAAAGCAGGTAAAAAACACTACTTTTTCGTGCTTTGTAGAGTGTTTGCAGCAAAACTGACTTTAAATTTTTACCAAAATTCTGAGTATCGTATTGTTTAACTGATATAACTAATAATGGGAACGTTGCTTTTACAACCTGGTCATATAATAACTTATTAATTTTTCGATCAAAGATCATTGTGAAGCATAATCAATGCCAATAGTAGAAGGTTCAGTCCCTGTGTTTGAGATCACAAAAATGTGATTAAAAAAAATGAAATATAGACGTGCTTTACATAGTTTTTATATCGGGAGCTAAGCACTGGACACCAAAATCCTTTCCCATTGATCAAAAAAGTATGAGAAAGTGGCACAAATGTTGTAGAAATAATCAAAGAGCTCAGTATGGCCAGCCCAGGCTGTAAAATGATGAAAATATGATACTTTTACCGTATTTGTTTTCTACATTCGCCCAGTTTTGAGGTTTACCATACTAGAACGAACATAATTCGTCGTCAGTGTTTTGCTACCTCGATCGATCACACACGAATCTTCAGTGTTCCACCGTCCATTTTAAATCAAATCTGGGGAATTACGGATGCAAAACTTAGCGCATAAACTTCTAAAAATGACAGTAAAATGTGCATAACTTGTTGTGACCTGGTGCAAAACTGGGTATAAACGAATACGTTATTAGATTTTTGGATATAACATGAAGTCAGTTAAGCTGCAACAATCTACTGCCCCTTCTTTCATAACAGTCCCATATACAAAAATAAGCAAGCGAGACAATCAGCATTTTCTGTTTTGGAATATATTTTTAAATTGTGACCACCACTTTCAGCATAGACGAAAATCGTTTCTAGGTTGTCATAATAAATCGTTAGACCTGAAATTTTCGAAATTGGGTTATTGGTAAGGTCGAGAGCACCATTTTTATTCATTATGGGACTGTTAATCCACCATATTTGAAACCTTTTTCGAATCTACTAGCATAACAGTCCCATACAAAATACATTTTTCTCACCAAGCTACTTTCTAAGACTTAAATTTGATCATTTTTTAACTTGTAAATGCAATTGTCAGAAAAAGACCCATACTTTTGCAAAAAAAAAAAAATATGAATTCTACATTGTAAGTTGAATCTTTTTACGATTTTTGATTGCATCCGATAGTTTTTCGCTCAGGAAGTCATTCCTAAGAAAGTCAGACCTGCCTTCGAAAACTAGTGTGCATCATTCGACATCAAGTGAGTTAAAAAAATGTTTAAACGATTCAAAACAATAAACCAAAGACTATTTCGCCGAAAGAAACATTGAAAAGTAACCAAATCCGTGGTATTTCACATATGGGACTGTTATTCAGGTATATTTCATACAGGACAGCCACGAATTGATATTTATTTTCGAAATTTCTAGAACAAAACCTCTTTTTTAGTCTTTTATGTTGAAGCCTTATGTTGACCTAAAATGACGAGAATTCATATGGGACTGTTATGCGAGTAAGGGCAGCCTGAAAAGGACGAAAAAATAGTGTTTTTTACCTGCTTTGATAAGTTCTTTTGTTTCCATGTTGTTAGAAGTGCTTGCTATCTCCATATGTGAGTGCAGTTGTTCGACCATTGTTTGTTTTCGATGCAAAAAAAGAGATTGATTGTCATTATTTATTTCATAACTCTTCAAGGTGTTAATGGCCCACTTTGGTGTCTTCAGATGAAAGTTGCATCATGAATCGAGCTATACAATGGTATTTTTTGCAAAATATTCGGTGGTGCAGCCGGTACTTTTAGACGCCATTTAAAGTTTATTTACAACTTTTCATGTTGAAGGTCATTAATTAATTTTTTTCAACTATTCTATTTGGAAAGCTGATAAAATTTCAATGCATTTTGATGTGCTATTTTCTAATTTCCGTTGAGAAACAACAGAGTTATGTAGCTTTGAAAAATGGTTATTTTTTATTTACAAAAAAATCTAACCGAAGCTAACTCAAAAAATAAAAATGTTAGAAATCTGAAAAAATACATGTGTTTTTAAGTCGCAAAAATGAACCAAATTCTCAATTTTGGGGAAAATCTGAAGACCCCCGGCGCAAACCCGTCAGATAATAAAAAAAATCCCCATCTCAAAAAACGATGATTCATCAGGAACTCATAAAAAAAATGGTTGTGCTGAATCGAAACTTGAAAAAATGAGCAGCCATGTAACAAACATATTTGAAATAGGGAAACAATTTTGAAGAGTCCGACCAATAAATCGAATTAATTCGATTGAACAAATAAAGATTAAATGTTAACAGAACGGAAAAAGATTGTTATGAACTTAGTATTCCTTCAGTATTAATAACCTGTAAATGAACCAATTTTCTTGAAAAGTGAAATTTTACAAAGGTTTTAGGTCAATTTCGACACAATTAACACACGACGTATTACAGGACACGACACTTAACGTTCTTACAAACGGAAAAAAGGATTCCAAATTACCTTTTTTGTCGACTGGTTTCGGGCCCGATGTTACTCATCTACAGGACGATGTCCGACTGATCACACAAGAAATTACTGGCAGGATCGTACTACGAGTGTCGTAGTATTCGTCGAAGGATGGTTCCTTTATGAAATTTTTCTTTTGGTGAAGGTGAAAAGCGGCGACTTAATTGGTTGGTCATCTTCATTCATTAGCGGTTTCTCGGAAGTATGTATGTTATGTATCGGTCAGTTGGAGCTTTCTGTTCCGTTTTTCCTCGTGTTATCACTTCCTCTCCCAAACATTTGGTGATTGGTGATGATTGCATTTAAATTATTTTAAAAATATTTTCATTTTCATTTTTAATATGTCTTAGCATAAAACTTCCTGCAACCTCAGATTTCTGGTGAAATATATACGAAATAGCATCAAATCATACGCGCGCCTCAAAGAAAATCTAGATTGACACAATTTTAAGAATTTTTTTTATTAAAAAATAATAATTTAAGTAACATTTAAATTTGCTCAAATTATGCAATTTTTGTTTAGCATTGAAATTCATTACCTATACAACAAATAGTACCGCAAACATTGTCAAATTTGTTGAAAATGTCTAGTTTTTAGTATTAGAATATTATTTTCAGCAAGATGGCGTCAGTAAAATCGATTCAATTTCACAATCAACATGGCGTTCATTAAGTTAATGTTGAACATCTTAAGGCAGTTGTAAATCAGTTTTGAAATTGTCTTTTGCCGGTTTGAAAAATGTTGTAATAAAACAATTTCAACAAACAGTTTTAAAATGGTTATAAGAGACCTTGAATCACAACTTCGTTTGACGTTTCTTTAAATGGAATACACGCTCATGATGGATTCATCCATTTTTGGGTAAGATAAGTTTGTCGCAATAAATGAGATCATTTCGATTTGTTGCTTGGCAAAAGGCATTCATGAAACCTTTCGTTTTGTTTCCTTTTGACTATGGTTAGAAGATGGTCAATTACCTTTAAATAACAAGTAGGTATTGATATCAAATAATCTCAGACTGTTTAGAAATAGATCATTTACTGTAATCAAAAGCCTGGCCTTAAAGCTTAATAATAACCCGTATAATTGAGGATTATAACCAAACAATTTCTTAAATCGACAAATGACGATTTGATGAAGCGCAATAACACGTTTAGCAAACGATTATAGAAATAGTGAAATACATTGCCTGAAGCGTGAATTTCGAAATAATTGTATTTTGAATATGTAACTGTTAAAAACTGTTAAAACAGTCGAATGGGAGAATTTTTCTGCAAACAGTATGCTAACGATTTAGGTAACGATATGGGGATTTTTTTTTATTATCTGACAATTTGCGCCGGGGGTCTTCAGATTTTCCCCAAAATTGAAAATTTGGTTCATTTTTGCAACTTAAAAACACATGTATTTTTTTAGATTTCTAACATTTTTATTTTTTGAGTTAGCTTCGGTTAAATTTTTTTGTAAATAAAAAATAACCATTTTTCAAAGCTACATAACTCTGTTATTTTTCAACGGAAATTATAAAATAGCACATCAAAATGCATTGAAATTTTATCAGCTTTCCAAATAAAATATTTGAAAAAAATTAATTAATTACCTTCAACATGAAAAGTTGTAAATAAACTTTAAATGGCGTCTAAAAGTACCGTCTGCACCACCGAATATTTTGCAAAAAATACCATTGTATAGCACGATTTATGATGCAACTTTCATTTGAAGTCACCAGAGTGGGCCATTAACACCTTGAAGAGTTATGAAAGAAATAATGACAATAAATCTCTTTTTTTGCATCGAAAACAAACAATGGTCGAACAACTGCACTCACATATGGAGGTAGCGCGCATTTCTAACAACATGGAAACAAAAGAACTTACTATAGCAGGTAAAAAACACTACTTTTTCGTGCTTTGTAGAGTGTTTGCAGCAAAACTGACTTTAAATTTTTACCAAAATTCTGAGTATCGCATTGTTTAAGTGATATAACTAATAATGGGAATGTTGCTTTAACAACCTGGTCATATACTATATAACTTATTAACTTTTCGATCAAAGATCATTGTGAAGCATAATCAATGCCAATAGTAGAAGGTTCAGTCCCTGTGTTTGGGATCACAAAAATGCGATTAAAAAATGAAATATAGACGTGCTTTACATTGTTTTTATATCGGGAGCTATGCACTGGACACCCAAATCCTTTCCCATTGATCAATAAAGTATGAGAAAGTGGCTCAAATGTTGTAGAAATAATCGAAGAGCTCAGTATGGCCAGCCCAGGCTGTAAAATGATGAAAATATGATACTTTTACCATATTAGTTTTCTAAATTCGCCCAGTTTTGAGGTTTACCATACTAGAAAGAACATAATTCGTCGTCAGTGTTTTGCTACCTCGATCGCTCACACACGAATCTTCAGTGTTCCACCGTCCATTTTAAATCAAATCTGGGGAATTACGGATGCAAAACTTAGCGCATAAACTTCTAAAAATGACAGTAAAATGTGCATAACTTGATGTGCCCTGGTGCAAAACTGAGTAAAAACGAATACGTTATTAGATTTTTGGATATAACATGAAGTCAGTTAAGCTGCAACACTCTACCGCCCCTACTTTCATAACAGTCCCATATGCAAAAACAAGCAAGCGAGGGAATCAGTTTTTTCTGTTTTGGAATATATTTTTAAATTGTGACCACCACTTTCAGCATAAACGAAGATCGTTTCTAGGTTGTCATAATAAATCGTTAGACCTAAAATTTTCGAAATTGGGTTATTGGTAAGATCGAGAGCACCATTTTTATTCATTATGGGACTGAAACCTTTTTCAAATCTACTCGCATAACAGTCCCATACAGAATATATTTTGTTCACCAAGCTACTTTCTAGGACTTAAATTTGATCATTTTTAAACTTCTAAATGCAATTGCCAGACAAAAAACATACTTTTGGAAAAAAATATTGTGAATTCTACATTGTTAGTTGAATCTTTTTACGATTGTTGATTGCATCCGATAGTTTTTCGCTCAGGAAGTCATTCCTTAGAAAGTCAGACCTGCCTTCGAAAACTACTGTGCATCATTCGACATCAAGTGAGTAAAAAAAAATGTTTAAATGATTCAAAGCAATAAACCAAAGACTATTTCGCCGAAAAAGGCATTGAAAAGTAACCAAATCCGTGGTATTTCACATATGGGACTGTTATTCAGGTATATTTCCTATAGGACAGCCACGAATTGATATTTTTTTTTCGAAATTTCTAGAACAAAACCTTTTTTTAGTGTTTTATTTTGAAGCCTTATGTTGACCTAAAATGACGAAAATTCATATGGGACTGTTATGCGAGTAGAGGCAGTCTGAAAAGGATGAAAAAATAGTGTTTTTTACTTGCTTTGATAAGTTCTTTTGTTTCCATGTTGTTAGAAGTGCTTGCTATCTCCATATGTGAGTGCAGTTGTTCGACCATATTTTGTTTTCGATGTAAAAAAAGAGATTTATTGTCATTATTTCTTTCATAACTCTTCAAGGTGTTAATGGCCCACTTTGGTGTGTTCAGATGAAAGTTGCATCATAAATCGTGCTATACAATGGTATTTTTTGCAAAATATTCGGTGGTGCAGACGGTACTTTTAGACGCCATTTAAAGTTTATTTACAACTTTTCATGTTGAAGGTAGTTAATTAATTTTTTTCAAATATTTTATTTGGAAAGCTGATAAAATTTCAATGCATTTTGATGTGCTATTTTATAATTTCCGTTGAAAAATAACAGAGTTATGTAGCTTTGAAAAATGGTTATTTTTTATTTACAAAAAAATTTACCGAAGCTAACTCAAAAACTAAAAATGTTAGAAATCTGAAAAAATACATGTGTTTTTAAGTTGCAAAAATGAACCAAATTTTCAATTTTGGGGAAAATCTGAAGACCCCCGGCGCAAGCCCGTCAGATAATTAAAAAAAATCCCCATATTATTAATAGATGCAACATATGTATAAAACTATAATGATTTATTGTTGTAATTGGAAGCGATAAAACGATTTTATAAAACGTGCATCGGATATTTTGCTTACGATAATCAAAACTATATTACGCTTCAAATAAATCGTAATTTTCAATGATCGGCCATTGCTAGTAGTCTTCATCCTGACTATTTATATCATATGTAACTTGTTGAGGCTGATGAAAGTATAGAACGAGCATTTTCACTTGTAATGAAGCTCAATTTCTCCGTCTTTGCTGAGGAGAATCCGGTGGCTGCAGTCTTCTAGAACTTTTAAAGAGTGGTTGATCCTGAAAAAATTTTGTTAACTCTTGATTACATGACGTAATTATAGATTAACTTCGCATTGATAGACAGGGACGGATAAATAAAACAAGTACTTTATTCGGCATACTTGTAAATTAATTGTCTTATACATTTATTCTTATCGACGTCCAACGTCCATTCACACTTTTATTCGAACCCTAAGAATTGAGCGAATATCGATTTGCGGTTCTTTTGAAATTTGAATGCGGATGCAACAAATTTGTTTTTAATTTTCAGATGAATTTAGCTGGATTTATTTATATCATAGCACGTTTTTCTCAATTTTGAGTGATAATCCTTTTGAAACAGGTTATGCTATTTCAAAAAGAGGTAAACAAGTTTAAGTGTGTATATGTTCTTCTCGATTGTCAAATCATCTGTCACTTAGTTTTATCATGCCTACATCCAATGTTCCAATAAAACAGTTTTTCAACTTGGCGTTTTAAAAGCGCATTGAGCGCACTATTAAAACTGGTACCAAAGCTCTAATAAAATCAGGAAAGTATGTGCTTTATTAAATCTTTAGCAATACTTTTGCAACATTATTACAACACTCTTCAGATAGTGTTTTATTCAAGCTTTAGCAAAACTTTCAGGACTCTTTTAAAACTCACGATAAATGTAGCATTTCCTATGTTACAATAAAACCGTTTTAAAAATTGGATACCATCGAAAAGTCTTCATAAAACAATATTAAAACTCAAAAAGCCAATTGGCTTGTTCTGTGTTACTTGGGTACGTTACTTTACTGTTTGAAATTGAGCTCACGGTACTTTTATAAAAAAACCGCAATATTCAGTAGGTACACGTTTTCATTAAAACCATACTCAAATATTAAAAATGCGGGAAACAAAAAATCAAATTAAGTTGCCATCATGTTATTTGTTTAATTGAAAGTTACGGTGAAAGAAGATACTAAGTTTGAAAATGATTTTATTATACATTCTGCGCTTTTACTAGTTACCACATTCTTTATAAGATTCGAAAATGATGAAAATAGCAGATCATAAATGATTAAATTACGGAATTGCTTTTGAAAACTTCGGACTTTCATTCATTATAAATTTATCCCCCAAATTTCACCTAAAAATAATTTTGAAATTTTTTTTATTAAAATTTCACATGAAAAGTTTGCAGAGAAATACAGACTTTGAAGGTTTCATAGGAAATATTCTCAGAATTTAGATAAATGGCCAAATTCCGCACTGAACACTAAAAAAAATCAAAAGTTATCCATCAAAAATCCTTAATTCAACAAACATCACTGTAATCTGAACTTTTTGTTCAACTTTACAATTCAATTACAGAAATAGACGTTCATCTTTTATAGGATGGCTATTTTGGTCAAAAAACCTGCTTAAGGCATATTTCAGAAATCTTTTTTGAATCCTTTCGATCCTGTTTTTATGAACGTTCTAATACGGGTGCCACACTATACTGGCGTATTCAATGGTCGTTCGGATAAGCCCAACATAAATAGAGAAAATAGTGTAATGATTGTCTAGCTCGATACAAATCCTGCTTACCATACCGTAAGTAGAATTCGCGTTGGCTACGACTTGTTTAACATGTTTCGAAAAACTAAGTTCTTCATCTAACTCGACTTACAGATCGTTCACGGAGGATTTTTTAGCTATGGAACAGCTGTTCTCGAGACAATATTCGTGCACAATATTACTAACTTTCCGAGAAAAGGTAATCACATTAAATTTTGAGGGGTTGATTTTCAATCCAAAACTGCTGCAACACTCTGAAAATCTATAAAGCGCTTTTGTAGGGTCAAACAATCCCCTCGGTGCCGCACAGGGAGGAACAGTTTTAGATCATCTGCGAATATCAACACAAACACGTCACGCAGCACTCCAGGAAACTCATTCATAACAGTGACGAAAAGAAGGGGTCCCAAGTGACTCCCTTGTGGTACGCAGCTGTTGACCGAGAATACCCTGGATCAAGGATTCCCTATCTTCACAAATTGGACTCTTTCTATGAATGAATCCACTGAAGACAAATTCCAGTGATCCCATTTTTACACAGTACTGACAGGAACACATTTATGTTGATCACGTCAAAAGCCTTTGACATGTCGGTAGATATATATGGTATCGACTTGTAATCCCTGCATCATCCATTTTCCCTTTTAACCAAATTATGCCCTCGAACAATTCGGGTGTAGACAGAATTGCTATCCTTCGATAATTTTCAACGCAAATTTTGAACAATTTTTAATGATTGGCACAATGTGGGAGATTTTCCAAAGTTTCAGAAATTGACCTGTACGGATTGAAGTTGAGAAAAGCATTATTTAATAACGGCTCTACCAAGGCGTTAACGCAATCTTTGAGAAACGAATTTAGAATTCCATCAGGTCAACTACCTTTGGATTTATCAAACAGTTACATTTTTCGTCGAACATCCGTAATTCTTTGCTCAGGAATGACTTCTGTCGCGGTTTGAAATTCTTATTCTGGAACTGTATCGTTTACGCTGTAAATGCAGTGGAAATATTCGGCAAACAATTAGAAGCCTCATCGAGGGTGTTGGCGTTTTTTGTTGTTGTATGATATTTTTTTTTGGAACTAATTTCGTTTGTCTAATGAAATTTCCACAAACCAAATTTCATCATGGCTATTTATTCAATTAGATGGCATAACCTTATGCCAATTATGATATCAAGGAAGAATAATATTTGTAGCGTGAAATTCAGTCTGTAAGTTTGAGAATACTTTTAAGATTTAATCATTGCTACACCCACAGATCGAAACCCTTTGTTATTCTATTTAATTTATACTAGTGAATTTGTCAAAGTGATTTTTCTGCCCTAATTCGCTTACTCGAAACCACTGTGCGCTGGGTAAGAGTGGGCCAGACTGCGCGCCGATAACGTGTTACCGTTCTGAAATATTTCAAATCATGGAGAGTAAATTGAGCTAACAAAACTTATCACTGTTGAGAAAATCAGACAGACCCTACAGATGTCAAATTTTGAATCGACAAACCTTGAAGCTCAGCGTAGCTGTCAAACTCAGCAAATGACCATTTCCGCTTAGACTCATTCTACTCGTGAAATCCGTACAACATGCATGCAAAGGTGGAAGGAGAACTTTAAGTGTTCCTTGAAAGTGTACAGAAACAGCTCCTTAACCTGTGATCAACGAATGCAAGCTGCGCTGAACAGCACAGGCAGGTATATTCTCATGCGATCAAAAAAGGTTCAAAAGTTCAAACATAATTTGTTACTTTAAGGAACAGAACCCTCCAGCGTCACCGCGCGAGTGCATCCGGAGCAATCAACAAATCGTCTGCAATTCCCACCAGACTACCTGAATCGCATGAAGTGCATGTCAGGTAATTTTACAAGACCCAAACGATGTTCTAAAATCGTTAAATATAACCTGTTTCAATAGGACACTCAGTTCAATCGAATCAACACCTTAGTGTATCCGGAGCAAAGCGTTAAATACTTGCCAATCCTACCAGATCACTTAGAACGCTTGAAAACGCATAAAGTAGCAGACAGGTAACAGCTTATGAGATGAAATCAATCTGCCATCATTAATGACGACCTGTCTCTTTAGGGAACGTAGTTCACCACAAACCGTACGTGATCGCAAAACGTCGATTGCTAGAACCAGGCTACGTACATCGCATGAATACGAGCTGTGGAGCAGGAACCATCATATACGGAAAAAACACGAGTTAGATCATTACTAAAAGATAAGCAAGGTAAGGTCAAAAGTGCTTGGATTCCGACCCATAAATACTTACTCCTCCATTAACTCGCAGGCCGATGATCGAGGTCGTACAAAATCCAATTGGAATCTCGAATGCAGCTCCGTAAGGCGATAATTGACGATAGGAAAACAAGCCCTCCAGAGAGGTAACATTTTTACAAACATGCATAAATTCTCTCACTAAAGAGCTTGCCTACAGGGCTTTTGTGTAGGACTAAAACATCGTGCTGGAGCAAATCCAACAGACCGGAGAACATCGTGGCAAAGAATCGCCTCTCTACACGCATTCCACGCCATCAAGGTGCACCCGATAGGGCGGGCAAGAGAACTATTCAGTTAGTGAGCAGATCAAACGGGAACGCGCACGGTAATTTGTCGTGGTCACTTATCGCCGAGAACGAACGTCTTCGCGTCCGAAAAGGAAATCGATTCCGGAAGGAATGTGCATGCTGCATGGATCGAGTGCGCGGATTGCCGAAGTGTGTGATGTGTGGAGCTGCATGTTGGCAAATTGAAGCCAATAGTTTCCAGGTGCATGAATGGAAATTAGTGAGACGGGATCGAAGCTGTGTATTGGTGTTCGTGAAAAAATAATGAAGAGCGCGATCTGTAGTCGGAGAGCGGGATCGTGAAGTAGTGTTCGGAAAAGGAAGACAAGAGCGCAATTGATCATCGGAGAGCCTGTGACTGGAAGAAATCTCACGAACACCATCACGCCATATGGTGCATTCCCCCCATTTGTTTTGATTCTTTCTTCTTTGCCGAAATTAAAGGAGAAAAGAAATCAAATTCAGCTGTTCGTCGTATGTGGATTTATGGAAGAAGGAGCGTATCTAGGCAAGGTAATTAAGTACTAGGCATAAGATCATTTCAAAGGCAAACCCAAAATCATTGGGAACTGTTTCCTTTTAAGAAACCACAGTTTGCATGGAATGTGCACTGTGACATAGAATTATAAAATCATGTTCGATACCATTTTCGTTTATGTGTGAATCATTATTGTAGAAGAATAACAATTTAATGTACTATGAAATCAAAGCTAAAGAGAGTTGGTAACGTTTAGTACAAGCAAGTACCTTGAATGAAATCTTTACGGCAATAAGACAATGATAATGTTTTCAAGTCAATTTTTATCATTTGGCAATTGATCTAAATCGCAAACAAATACTGTGTGTCAAAAGAGTCGGCAATATTGGCGCCCAACGAAAAAATCCGCGTTTTTTTTTGAAATTTTGATTTAGTCTGGCGAGGTCTGTCACAGTGAAAAATTTATTTTGTGTTCACGTGATCGATAAATTGAAAAATGGACATTAACCATTTAGAGGATGAAGAGCTAATCTTCGAATTGAGCTTGCGAGGAGTCAAGCAGATTCCAACTATGGATCGTAAACTGAAACTTAAAACGTTGAAGGAGTTATTGGACAAAGAAGCAAAGGATAAGAACATCCCTACAACCTCAACAAACGTGGCGAGTGATGTTGACAACATTTATCAGTGCCAAGCCAGGATTTCACCAATCATCCACCTGGTTGAAGCTGCAATACGACAAAATTCATTGCCAGTTCTGAAGAGATACCAGTCTAGATTGCTGCATTATCGTTTTAGACTATCACTCATCCAGGACCCTCTTATCACTTCCAATGCTAACAAAACCATCTCCAAACTTGAGGCAGCGTTGTCGAAAATCGAAGAGTGCCTTCGAAGTTCTGCAACAGCTACCGAAGGGACGACAGGCGATCATGATATACTACCTACTGACAAAGAAACATTGGACAGGCTGAAGAACTCCAATCTGCAATCCAGTATCAAGGAAGTCCTTCAACAACACGTACTCATCGGTCAACAACACAACGACGAGAGGGAACAACAGCAGCGACAGGAACAGCAACAAGTAAAGGAAAGGCACCAACAAGAACAGCTACGTACAGAGCTGAATATTCAGGAGCAGCTCTATCAGCTTCAGCAACAGCGGGAGCATTTGAAGTGGGAGCAACAGCAGTTCGAACAACAAAAACAAGAGCAGCAACGAAATATAGAATCACAGCAACGGCAACAAAAAATCTCACCTTATCCGCTAGGACATCTGCCACCTCCAGACCAAACAAAGCAATTTCAGTATCAAGACATCATCCGACAACAACAAATTCAAGTTCAGCAATTTGCTCAGCTTCAAGAACAATACGAGCACCTTCAAAGGACTTTGAACGAAGAAAGGGCTAAGCGACATCACCTTGAACAACAGTTCTCTCAGCAGCAACAACAGAATTATTTTCCAGAACAAGTGCGTAGAAATCGTAGGGTATCGGAAGTCGAACTAATAGGAAATGGATCAACCTTGCCATCGTTGAACATCGGCATGCAACAAAACAGGGGTGAAGATAACCACAGCTACCACAGGTTTTCACAGCCGCTTCATCGTTGGAAGATAGAAGAATATGGTGGAGAAAACGATATTAGAAAGTTAGGAGAGTTCCTCAACCAAGTGAAGATGTACGCCACCACCGAAGGCATGGATGATGCGACACTACTTCGTGTAGTCAAACAACTTCTCAAAGGAAGAGCTTTTGAGTGGTATACAAGATCTTATAGAAGCTTGATTACATGGGACGCATTCAAAAGCGGGATTAAAAATGAATTCCTACCATCGCACTACTCAGAAATCTTCAAGCAGGATCTCTACTTGCGTTTTCAGGGAGCAAACGAGTCATTCTCATCCTTTTATAGAGACTTGGTAGCAATTTTTGAAATAATTGAACCACCAATGCGTGAATCGGAAAAACTATTCATTCTAAAATCTCACCTCAATATTGATTTTGTACCAATTGCGGCGGCCTCTCAAGTAGCAACAATTGATGAACTTGTCAAAGTTTGTAAGGATTTTGAGGTCTCTCGTTCCTATGCCTTAAAAAACCGGCACACCATCACTCAAAGAACTCCCTGGGTCAGACCAATAAACATGCCCAATAACCGTGTTGCAGGACCTTCAAGAGAATACCCACAACAACAAACGTATCGCTCACATCTGGGAAGACAACAAGTTAACATGCTAACCACAGACACTACTGACCACAATGTCAACATGGACATAGGTGACCACCAACAAGCAGATTTTGCCCAACTAGAAACTGCACTGAACGCCGACGAAGATGAATCAGTTTCCGCGGTAGTAGAGGACATCAACGCATTCAATATGAACTCTAAAACCCCACTCAGAACATCCAGACCACCAGAGGCTTCGATTAATCTAACAAATCAACAAAATAAGACACATCTGCTTATTTGTTGGCAATGTGAGAAACCGGGACATACTTATTTCATGTGCCCAAACGCAAAAACCTTTCTTTTCTGTTTCACTTGCGGCAAAAAAGGATGTACTACGAGAAACTGTCAAAGCTGCTTGGCGAGATGGAGACAATTAACGCCAGATGCACCTCTTCTTTATCCGGGAAACGGAAACAGGGAGAGCTCTCAATGAGGGAGGAGGGTTCTTCCGGCTCTACGAGAATTCCCAACATTTTTGATCTACCACTTTTCCCAAAAGTGGAATCATCTATCGTGAATCCAATCGACAATGATAATAGACCTTATGCACAAATTTCAATTATGGGTGAAGATTTCCGAGGACTTCTGGATAGTGGTGCAACGTGCACTCTTATCGGAGGAGAGTTAACAAGAATAGCAGACACCTACCGGTTAAAAAAGTATTTAGTAAAAGGAGAGATACGGACTGTGGATAATTCGGCTCATAAAATCTCGTTTTTCGCTCATGTTCCTATCGTATATAACCAGAGATCTCACACCCTGCCCGTGTTGTTTGTGGAATCAATGCCAACTTCTCTTATTTTGGGCATAGACTTCTGGAACAGCTTTGGCGTAAAAGCAGTCGTTTGTGGTTTAACCACGACAACAGAGAATTCCTCGATTATAAATTCCCTAACAAACTTCCAGAAAGAGCAACTTCATGACGTCATCGCAAAGTTCCCCACATCCATAGCCAAAGGTCGATTAGGACGTACAAACATGTACTTTCACCGCATAGACACAGGTTCATCGCCACCATTCAAGCAGAAATATTACCCAATGGCGAAGTTTGTCCTCGACGATCTCAACAAGGAAGTCGATCGCATGCTACGTTTAGGAGTTATAGAAGAGGCAATGTGTTGTCCGTGGAACAACGCAACAGTTGCGGTAAAAAAGAAGGATGGCTCAATGAGACTCTGCCTTGACGCCCGGAAACTCAACTCCATTATTATACAAGAAGCATACCCTATTCCTCACATCGCCACTATAATGAGCAACCTAAGCGGCTCGACTTATCTTTCGTCAATAGACTTGGAATCAGCATTTTGGCAGATACCCCTAGAAGCCTCTTCTAAAGAAAAAACAGCATTCACCATTCCTCAACGGGGACATTTTCAATTTTGCGTGGTCCCATTTGGCCTCTCTACAGCGAGCCAAGCTCTTTCCAGGATCATGAACCACATATTTATAAATTTAGAACCCAAAGTGTTCGTCTATCTAGATGACTTGATCCTTGCTACGGAAAACTTTGAGGAACACCTGGAATTGCTGGCTGAAATTGCAAGACGTCTGAATAAGGCAGGTTTGACGATAAACCCGGAAAAGTCCATCTTTTGTCGCAAGAGCTTGAACTATTTGGGATATGTTCTTGATGAAAACGGATGGCATATAGACGAGACAAAGGTGGAAGCAATCACCAAATTTCCAACTCCGACATCCAAAAAGGAAATCCAACGGTTTATCGGCATGTGCGGGTGGTACAGGCGTTTCATTCAGGACTTCTCTAAAACAGCTGCACCACTCACCGAGCTAACCCGAAGCAAAATAAGGTTTAAATGGTCTGAAGAGTGTGAGAAAGCTTTCCAAACTTTGAAAGGTCAATTAACATCAGCACCAGTGCTCTCAACGCCCAACTATGACAAGCCGTTTGCTGTGGCATGCGACGCCAGCGATGTGGCAATCGGTGCCGTTCTTACTCAAGATGGAGAAAAAGGGGAATGTGTAATATCGTACTTTTCTCAAAAACTGTCGCCGGCGGAACGAAGGTACTCAGTAACCCAAAGGGAATGTTTGGCGGTCATTAGAGCGATCGAAAAATTTCGAGGATACCTGGAAGGTACTCATTTTACAGTTTTCTGCGACCATTCGAGCCTCTTGTACCTTAAAACAATGAAAAACCCGACTCCGTTATTGGCTAGGTGGATTCTACGATTAAACGCCTACTCATTCGACATCCGGTTCAGAAAAGGAAGTTCAAATGTCGTTCCAGATTGCCTAAGCAGGATTGAGATCGTCGATACGGTGTCAGCAGTCACCAGCGCAACAGATCCTTGGTTTCTGGAACTCATGGAAAAGGTAGCTTGCGATGGTGACAAGTTTCCAGATTTCAAAATTATCGGAGTAAGCTTGTACAAAAACTGTTCCATTTTGGACGAGACAGGAGGAAGAAGTCATCGATGGAAAAGGGTGATTCCAAGCGAAGAGAGGAGTGAGATCATCCGACGCTTCCACGACATACCCACTGCGGCCCACTTGGGATATGAAAGGACACTGCAAAGGATCCAACGGGAGTATTACTGGCCTAACATGTCTATCGACATTAAAAGGCATGTTCGTTCCTGTGAAGTTTGCAAAGCTTCTAAAGCTCCGAACACGACGCTGACGCCTACACTTGGGAATCAAAAACCGGCAAAACTACCGTGGGAACTGATTTCAGTCGACTGGGTAGGACCAATGACACGATCGAGAAAAGGCTATACAGTTCTCCTAGTAGTTGTTGACTGGATCACCAAATTCATTATTGTTGAACCTTTTCGAACGGCGAATGCGCAACAGATGGTAGCATTTCTAGAGGGTTACGTTTTCCTCAGGTTTTCGACTCCGAGAATAATCGTGTCAGACTCCGGATCACAATTCTTATCTCATGTCTTTCAAGCGTTCTTAAAACGGTATAAGGTGACACATATGAGGACAGCATTCTACACACCTATGTGCAATGCAGCAGAGAGGACAAACCGCACACTCGTCACTTGCATCAGATCCTTGTTAGACGTCGATCAACGAGATTGGGACCTTCATATCCAACAGATCGTTTGTGTTATAAACACGACCAAGCAGGAAACTCTAGGGTGCAGTCCACACTTTTGCAACTTTGGACGAGACCATATTCTTTTCACAGAGGGATACCCAACAGCAAATTTAAATACGCCAGAGGATGCAACATCAGCTCACGCAATCAGGATGAAAGTCATAGAGAACGTACAACACTTTGTTCTGGCACGAATAAAGAGGGCACATGATGACAGCAAAAAACGGTATGATATGAGAGCACGAACACGTGAGTTGGAAGTAGGAGATATCGTTTGGAGACGTTCATTCGAGCAATCCTCAGCTACCGACCATCGAACTAAAAAGTTAGGTCCGAAATTCATCCCAAGTATCATCCGACAGAAGCAAGGGTGCAACAACTATCTACTGGAAGACATTAAAAGTTCTAAGATGGGAGTATACCATGCCAAAGACATTAAACCCGATTAATCTTAAACGCCCAGCTATGTAAGCAACCTGCAGACCACAAGCAATGCTAGAAAATATGCTCAAGATTCGACCGAAGGACCAACATCAAACACAGAAACCTCGTCAATCTCTGAACATCAACCGAATAGTTAAAGCCTCATCAACAAAGTTAGACCAAACAATATCGCCAGAAACATTCGAAAAATCGCAACCACAGATCAGTTTCGCCTAAACTCATATGATATTTTATGCCTAAACCGTAAATTGCACACTTAAATAAGATCATTCATAGAGAAATAAAATTCCTACAAATATTATTATCGTTCCGTAAATCTCTCTTGAAAATCTACAAAACATAAGAAACACATAACAGAATCTCGAACGTAGAGAAAACAAACTTCTCGAACATATAGCCTAATAATGAATCAATCGCCTAGAC
Source organism: Uranotaenia lowii (assembly GCF_029784155.1). Classification (NCBI taxonomy): domain Eukaryota; kingdom Metazoa; phylum Arthropoda; class Insecta; order Diptera; family Culicidae; genus Uranotaenia; species Uranotaenia lowii. The sequence goes on from NC_073692.1 coordinate 147,629,671, forward strand.
CTAGTAGTCAAATGAGATACGAATTGCCTACTATATTTAACAGAAAAACACAATAGAAATAAGATTACAATAAGTTCATGTAATTCTGCGCAGAATCGGTCAGCATTACACGCCAGTAAGACTTGCAGTTTTGTCACTTTAATCAGTGGAAGCAAGCGAATTTTTGATGATGTTGTATGTCAAACCTGTATTCGAGATCCAATATGGAAGTTCTGTCGAAGCGGGAAGATTTACTTAATTTACGTCGAAAAGAATACAAGCATAAGAAAAGCGTTAGCGAAATTTTCGTGATTACTTTTAAAATCACGAAAATTTCTTTTTGAAGTTAACGGGAACTGTGTTACCGTTCTGAAATATTTCAAATCATGGAGAGTAAATTGAGCTAACAAAACTTATCACTGTTGAGAAAATCAGACAGACCCTACAGATGTCAAATTTTGAATCGACAAACCTTGAAGCTCAGCGTAGCTGTCAAACTCAGCAAATGACCATTTCCGCTTAGACTCATTCTACTCGTGAAATCCGTACAACATGCATGCAAAGGTGGAAGGAGAACTTTAAGTGTTCCTTGAAAGTGTACAGAAACAGCTCCTTAACCTGTGATCAACGAATGCAAGCTGCGCTGAACAGCACAGGCAGGTATATTCTCATGCGATCAAAAAAGGTTCAAAAGTTCAAACATAATTTGTTACTTTAAGGAACAGAACCCTCCAGCGTCACCGCGCGAGTGCATCCGGAGCAATCAACAAATCGTCTGCAATTCCCACCAGACTACCTGAATCGCATGAAGTGCATGTCAGGTAATTTTACAAGACCCAAACGATGTTCTAAAATCGTTAAATATAACCTGTTTCAATAGGACACTCAGTTCAATCGAATCAACACCTTAGTGTATCCGGAGCAAAGCGTTAAATACTTGCCAATCCTACCAGATCACTTAGAACGCTTGAAAACGCATAAAGTAGCAGACAGGTAACAGCTTATGAGATGAAATCAATCTGCCATCATTAATGACGACCTGTCTCTTTAGGGAACGTAGTTCACCACAAACCGTACGTGATCGCAAAACGTCGATTGCTAGAACCAGGCTACGTACATCGCATGAATACGAGCTGTGGAGCAGGAACCATCATATACGGAAAAAACACGAGTTAGATCATTACTAAAAGATAAGCAAGGTAAGGTCAAAAGTGCTTGGATTCCGACCCATAAATACTTACTCCTCCATTAACTCGCAGGCCGATGATCGAGGTCGTACAAAATCCAATTGGAATCTCGAATGCAGCTCCGTAAGGCGATAATTGACGATAGGAAAACAAGCCCTCCAGAGAGGTAACATTTTTACAAACATGCATAAATTCTCTCACTAAAGAGCTTGCCTACAGGGCTTTTGTGTAGGACTAAAACATCGTGCTGGAGCAAATCCAACAGACCGGAGAACATCGTGGCAAAGAATCGCCTCTCTACACGCATTCCACGCCATCAAGGTGCACCCGATAGGGCGGGCAAGAGAACTATTCAGTTAGTGAGCAGATCAAACGGGAACGCGCACGGTAATTTGTCGTGGTCACTTATCGCCGAGAACGAACGTCTTCGCGTCCGAAAAGGAAATCGATTCCGGAAGGAATGTGCATGCTGCATGGATCGAGTGCGCGGATTGCCGAAGTGTGTGATGTGTGGAGCTGCATGTTGGCAAATTGAAGCCAATAGTTTCCAGGTGCATGAATGGAAATTAGTGAGACGGGATCGAAGCTGTGTATTGGTGTTCGTGAAAAAATAATGAAGAGCGCGATCTGTAGTCGGAGAGCGGGATCGTGAAGTAGTGTTCGGAAAAGGAAGACAAGAGCGCAATTGATCATCGGAGAGCCTGTGACTGGAAGAAATCTCACGAACACCATCACGCCATATGGTGCATTCCCCCCATTTGTTTTGATTCTTTCTTCTTTGCCGAAATTAAAGGAGAAAAGAAATCAAATTCAGCTGTTCGTCGTATGTGGATTTATGGAAGAAGGAGCGTATCTAGGCAAGGTAATTAAGTACTAGGCATAAGATCATTTCAAAGGCAAACCCAAAATCATTGGGAACTGTTTCCTTTTAAGAAACCACAGTTTGCATGGAATGTGCACTGTGACATAGAATTATAAAATCATGTTCGATACCATTTTCGTTTATGTGTGAATCATTATTGTAGAAGAATAACAATTTAATGTACTATGAAATCAAAGCTAAAGAGAGTTGGTAACGTTTAGTACAAGCAAGTACCTTGAATGAAATCTTTACGGCAATAAGACAATGATAATGTTTTCAAGTCAATTTTTATCATTTGGCAATTGATCTAAATCGCAAACAAATACTGTGTGTCAAAAGAGTCGGCAATAAACGACGATGCCAAGGCAGGGGATGGTACAAATTTAAATCATTCAGACATACACATTTCCTTATCGGTGTGGTGACTTGAAATTATTTTCGCTTGCCGATGTGCCTCCTCTTTGCAATTGAAATTCGACCATCAATTCATGTTCGCTCAAGCTGCGCAAACCAAACCGACAAATTTACGACAAACATGGACGGTGCTCCAATTCCCTTATTAATCGATCGAGGTGTTATATCAGTAGTGAGTGCTGCGATAGTGAATCGCAAACTTGCGCGATGCTTACCCTTCTGAAAATTTGGAAAGGCATTTTTGAGCGGTGAATTGAGAAATCTAAGAGGATTGAAGTTTAAGTGTTTTTCCATAAGTTGCAATTATAAATTAATTATAAATTAATTGGAAATCTGCATGCTTGGTGATTTATGTAGTGTTATTAAAAAAAGGGTCATAGTCTCTCGAAACACCAATACTTAAGCCTTGTTCGAACGACCTTCAAATAAGAATACCTTTTTAACTGCAGAATTTTATTTACGCCTTCTCTTGAATTTACGAGAAAACCCCCAGACCCAGAAAGAAAACGCCCCAAAAAGAACAGCTCAGATTTAGCTGCTGATCTGAGCGCCATGTAATTTCACAGCACAGCACATATCACAACAACATTGTGGCCTTGTACCCGACATTGTTGGAACATTTGCAGAAAAATACTGTGGCAGTATGTTGAGCCCCGCATTCATTGAAGAACCAAATCGGCACACTTATGCTTGCACCCAATTCGCACAAAGACATACCTCTACTCAGGCTACAACTATACTTACTTATGTAAAGTTAACGGTTTTTATGTCTCGATCAAACTCGATCAGCTGGGCAGAAATTTATGGGTCTTTCATTCATACTTTGTTGCCCTCGTGGTCATACTTGGTGTTGAAACGTGCGAAAATCCGCATTCATACAATCGGACACAGTATTTTGAAATGATTGACATGTTTAAGGAATTGTTTTAAGATTTTCATAGGAAAAACACAATAGAAGCAGTTAAAAGCGACCATTATTCGATTGAATTTTAATTCGATTTTTTTCTGAACACACATTGACTCAAGATGAAACGAAAAGCTTTGATTAGAGCCTATCCGGAAAAGTAAAGGATTTGGAAATGAACAAATTTTCTTTCCTTATGGCTTTCACGTGTTTAAACCCAAGTAAATTCTGGGATGGTTACGAAACGCCTAAATAGTTCGAAGTGAGAGCCACCGCTCGGGTTTAAGTAGGTACCTACCTTTCGATGGGTTCGGAAAAAAGCGTGGTTGCGGAAACATTAATTTTCCAATAGGTAGTCAGCCACCAAGCGTTGTCGTCGTCGATCGTCGGTAAGCAAACTCTAACTTAAATGCCGGCTGGTTGCCCGAAGTTTTCGTTGGAAGGTTTTGCATGACAGGAAAACTGTATCGGCAACCATCGCAAAACACGATTTGATAGTGATAGATGAATAAAACTAGCGCAACCTATATGCAACATTGCGTAACGCAACTTGGTCGTTGTTACAACTGGGACAGATCCTATCCTACATACGTACTTACATACGAGGTTACCTACATATGTACCGGGCACATGTAGTTGAGCAGTGCCAATGCAAGCCAAATGGTGGTGACAAGCCGCCTGTTTCGCTGATTTTGTAACGGTTTTCATTTGCCACGCATGATTAGCCTGTTAGAAGGAAAAAATCGCCCAAGGAAATCAGCGTAAAAAGTAAAATTGGTTTCTTTTCGGTATGAGGATATGAAACTGCGAAAATCATAAAATCGAGCTACACCTCATTTCAGTGAAATGTGTCTTCTATGAATTACCTGTAGTGTACTTGTAGTTTATTTTTGTTTTTTTAAGGACATCAACCATTTAATTTTTGTATCGTCAGGAGTAGAGATGTATCGAATATTCGGGGCCGAATATCGCCAAAAAACCGTTAAGCCGAATATTCGTCTTACCGAATAGTTGAGCTAAATATTCGGCCGAATAAGCCGAATATTTATTTTTTTAAGTTCATAAGTTTCAGTTAATCATCTTAGATGTATCCGTGTGTCTTTCACTGTAAATAGCTTTATATTTTGATAATCGTTATTCCAAATTTGCTTGCTATATTCAGGCTTGCCCATAAATCCATTGAAGAATTCGAGAAAAGTGAAATCTGACCGGGATAACCAGATATTTTTAAAATTTTCCGGATTTTACTCGGGTTTATTAAGATTATTTGCTAAATCAAATAAAAAGCTCAAATATCTTGTTGATTTTTTTTTTGATTTGGCGTCACAAAACAGTTTTTTAGAGTAAATTTGAAAATGAACATCAATTTTTGCTTAACCCTTAGATACGATTCAAACACTGCTGTTGTGATTCAGAGAATTGTTTAAATTTCAAGTCATTTCCAAGTTTTCAAAAAAATCGTCCAGACCCGGCCGTGCAGATACGTGTGGTCGAAAGTATGGTATGCTTAAGGCATCGTTCTTTTTGGCAACTATTTTGGAAGACATCTAGTTGAAATTCGACATTTATCTTACTCGATATCAAATAAATAAGCAATTTAAAATAGCTTGGCACCTGTTTTACCATGTTTTGTCCCAAATTTTCTTCTACAATTTGTTTTGAATTATTTTACAGATAAATCAAGCATGAGTTTACTTTTTATGGACGTAGCAATTGGCGTTGAGGACCAAAAATATGAAAAAAGGGTGCGAAATAAGAATAGTACCACTTGTGTTTTTCAACAAAAGCAATTCTAAAAATATTTCTAAAAATTTACTGTGTGAAAGTGAATAATAATGCTTCAACGAATTATTTGAATAGATAACTGCATTTGAAAGAGTTTTCTAGAATTCCAAAGGTTTTCAATGGTTTTAAAAGGGGGTTTTAAGAGATGCTCCTCTAGCGTTAAGGATTTGATATTTGAGCTTTAATATTTTATCAAACTGCTTGATTTCTTCATTATCATTCATTATTATGATGCAAAATGATGAATCATTAATTTGAGGCTGAATTTGAAACCAAAAAAAAAACAAAACTTCAAATTCAATAATACTAACCTGTATTTTCTGACTCGAAACTAAAACAGACGATTGTTTATTCATTTCACGTCATGTCTATGAAAAATTAAGCTGTTTAATGAAGTATTATAGCACAATTGTTGAATTCCTTCGTGCTAAAGATCTCTTAAAATCCCCTTTAAACCCTTCGAAATACTAGAAAACGTCTTAAAATACAAATATCTATTCAAATAGGCCATAGAAGCATTATCATTAACTGTTCCACAAGCAATTTAAAAAATTATATTGATTTTGCACATTGCACTTTTTTTCATATTTTCTCCAACGCCAACTGCTTCATCAAAAAAAAAGTAAACTTTTGTATATTAATTCTACCCACGTACGATATTTAAAGTACATAAACCTAAGTATACAGCAATTTGTGGATGCCCGGATATTGTGAAAAAACTACTTGGATTTTGCCCAGTTTTATCCACATTATTTGGAAAATGAAACAAGAAAATCGAATTCAGTTTAAAATTGTTTGTCGAAAATTGGATTTGTTAAAGGTTTTTTTTTATCAAAAATCAAACCAAAACTTTCCTTCGTATGCTTTAAACATAAATGTAACACTGCTGATGTGTTGCGACAAAAAATGTAAGTCGTTTTTCTTCACTAGATAAATGTCTGGAATTTCCTCAGATTTGGCCGGATATTGCTCGGTTTTTGGAATGGAAAATTTCAGATTATTTACCCAGTTTTCACCATGTTTTTCAAATAATTTGCCATTAAGTGCCCGGCCCGGCTACGTACAAAAATATTTTCTACATAAACCTACAGTGGACCTCTTCGACTGATGCACTGTTCCGCACTGCATAGCGGCTTTTTAAAGAAAACATTCCTGCATTGAAATCTTTCTGGCTTGATACACTGAGCGACACAGCAGCGTCGCTAGAGCACAATTTTCTAGCCAGCTCCTTCTCTTTTCTTTAGAGCGAGCGACGTCCACCCGACCGTCAGAGCAACCACAATCGGGCGCACTCGGCAAAAAGATTTGTGAACGTTGATCGGCTGAGCAGTGCACTCGAAAACCGAAATGATAAAAGTGTAATTCGTTCCCTGCTCTGTTCGGTTTGCGAGGTGTTGGACAAGCATGGTCATCGGTGTCGTGATTTCACGAATCTTAATTCAGAGATTCACGCAGACACGTCTGTCGCTCACACTTATAGATCAATGACTGACTGATGAGAGTACTAAACTCTCTGCCGACCAGTTAGACACATACATACATACAATGACTGACTGTGTTTTGTGTGTTTTGCCTCGTATTGCCAAACGTTGTCAAGAATTTTATTTTATTATATACATCTTCAGTGTTGCCGAATACAACTATTATTTTTTTTTTTACTTAATTTAATTTATTTTCTGCATATCCTTCATCTCATCTCTACAATCGGCAAAGCAGATAAGTTGACTGAATCTGTTGAAAATCGTGCCCCGCATTTGACACTCCTGCCTGACTAAAACTCACTCTCTTGTTTCCCAACCAATTTTTACAAAATTTATAGTTCTGGAAACCTTATATTGTAAATCAAATATGTTTTTTAGACAATATTCAGCTATAACACTACAATTATCCGTTGTTCAAAATTTTAGATAAAAAATTGAAAAAACATGGTTCTGAAAAAAGACTGTAGTTCAGCTATGGAATGCTCATAAAACATTTCACTCAGTGTCCAAGAAAGCTGAAATCAGAAGTTATACGTTGCATATAGGGTTATATTTTTTGAATATTTTTTTAAGATTATGACCACATAAAATGTAGAAAAATGTGTAAAACCGTACTTTTCAATCAATGATTGTTTTAGTCACACCAGGTTTCGTCTGCATCCTGAGGTGCGCTTCATTAGAGTGGGAGTGAAGCTTCTCTATGAGGAGGAACCCACACACTCCGAATGAGCCGTGTTAGAAACTCTTTCTTTTCTCTTACATAAGACACCCCAGTAAACATGAATCGACAAAAAGGTAACTCAAATCGACAGAGGGATCGTATCGATCTCTCTAACGCTTTTGCATCATCTTATCGGCAGAGAGGAACACACCATACGCGTGCCTTGGGTGAGTGCCACGAAATAATCTAAGACACGCCCTCCAGAGAAACACACGAACACAATTCGAATCGTATGTTTCCGTGTTTGCCGCGTGTTTGCCTGCCTGAGAAGTCGACTGCTACGATTGAAAGCACGCATATAAAAAAGACGGGGTACGCATTCGTATTCGTTGCCTCTAGGTATCTCGGCAGGACAAACCGAATGAGAATATTTGCGTTCTCGGAGTGTTGCCGAAATTAACCGTTTTATTCTAAGTTTGGAGACTCAACTCTCAATTTTTTGCATGCTCTGTCGATTTCTTAGAGGACGCGCTTATTGGGACGCGATTATTGGGACGCTGAAGTGAGCTAGCCACTCTATGCTCTCTGGGAGCTTTTCTTTGCTCCCTCAAACCTTTTCTTAAGTGTAGCGAGTGGCGCACACAGGGGTAAATGAACCTAATAAGCGATCAAAATTATTTGCGGACAAACGGTAAACGATAGACATTTGATGTCTTCGCAACATTTTTATATTTTTTGATGATCTATCAAATTCTTGAAAGAAAAAAGTGATTTTTTCACCTGGAAGGGAGATAAAAAAATTATTTCTTGAAATAATTAGTTTAGCGTCTTGATGTCTTCACAAAACTAGTAGTTCTTATTATTTCAAGCAAGTTTGTTCAAGACATCATAAAGATCGCATGAAATTCAAAAAAGTTACGAGCATTTAAAAAATAACGAGAATTTTTACAAGTAATTTTGAGTTTTTATTTAATATCTTTTTAAGTATACGATTTACAAACTTGGTATATTTGAGAAAGTTGTTCAAATTGTTAAAACACACAATTTTGTAGAACATATCAAATACATATTTCAACTAAGAAAGGAGATATACTGCAAAATATCCAAAATAATGCCTTTTTTCAGTAAGTTATAACCTTAAGAGTTCGGACGAGTTCGGATAATTTTTTGAGTGGATTTTGTTGGTCAAGTTATTGGCTTTCCATTGATATATAAATTAAACATTAGTTTTGAATAGATTTTCTGCAAACTAGCAATCAATAATGAGCTTTTTCCTTTAGAAACACTTAAAATTCGAAGAAAAAAAACCTCAATTTTTCCTGTTTTTAGAGGAAAAAGCTCATTTTTGATTGCTTGTTTGAACAAAATCTATTCAAAACTAATGTTTAATTTATATATCAATGGAAAGCCAATAACTTGACCAACAAAACCCACTTAAAAAATTATCCGAACTCGTCCGAACTCTTAAGGTTATAACTTACTGAAAAAATGCATTATTTTGGATATTTTGCAGTATATCTCCTTTCTTAGTTGAAATATGTATTTGAAATGTTCTACAAAATTGCGTGTTTTAACAATTTGAACAACTTTCTCAAATATACCAAGTTTGTAAATCGTGTACTTAAAAAGATATTAAATAAAAACTCAAAATTACTTGTTAAAATTCTCGTTATTTTTTAAATGCTCGTAACTTTTTTGAATTTCATGCGATCTTTATGTTGTCTTCAACAAAGTTGCTTAAAATAATAAGATCTACAACTTTTGTGAAGACATCAAGACACTAAACTAATTACTTCAAGAAATAATTTTTTTATCTTCCTTCCAGATGAAAAAATCACTTTTTTCTTTCAAGAATTTGATAGATCATCAAAAAATATAAAAATGTTGCGAAGACATCAAATGTCTATCGTTTACCGTTTGTCCGCAAATAATTTTGATCGCTTATTAGGTTCATTTACCCCTGTGTGTGGCGCTGCGTTCCAGATACATCTATATATTATGCTAAATACGTTATCCATTCTCTCCTTTGGGTGGCTTCAGTCCGTCTTTTTCATTGAAAACTAATCCACCGTCGACTGGGTTATTTTTTTTTAATACTAACTGCTTGAATTTTAATATTAATGAATAAATGTTTCAGTTTGTTTTTCTATATTAAGGATTTATTTTAGTGTTACAATGCCCAGTGATATAAAAATGGATTCCTGTCTGTCTGTCTGTTCTCTATAGACTCGGAGACTACTGAACCGATTTACGGGGGAGGGGAGGGTATTGGAGGCCGGAAAGTTTCCAATTATGGTTTGAGACCATAATCCCAAAGGGGGTCTCCCAAACAAAAGACGAATGTGGCGTAACTCGAGAACCGATCAAGCAAATGGTACCAAACTTGACATGGGAGGGTATTTTTATACGGAAAATAATTATTCGATTGTTTGAGACCCCTCCCTCTTTCCAGTAGAAAAATAGAAATGGAAGAGGATTAAATTAAGAAAATGGAACCAAAATTGGCATGGGATGGTATTTGAGAACAAGAAATATTTCTATGAATATTTGAGACCTCTCCCTTCCTCCATTAGAAAGATTGAAAGTGAGAGTTGAGGCTCCCATACGATTTTTATTGCTTATCTCGAAAACAATTAGATCAAATGGAAACAAATTATTCATGGAAAGGTATTTGAAGATAAAAACCGGTTTCTATTGATATATGGTTGCACCACTTACCATACTGACTGGACACTCGATTTCGTTTGTATCAAATCAAGAAAGCAATTGGTGAAATAACTTCAATCTTCTTAAATTTGTTTCAGATGTTGGATTTTTTTCCGAAATTTAGTTAAATTACTTCAAACTTCATTTATTTCCCCCTTCGGGTTCTTGGAACCTTCGAAACTTCGATAACTTGAATATTTGTTCCAGCCTTATTCTCAAACTAATGGAGCCTCATGCGGTAAGTGACGTTATTTAGATACCAACATGTTTTTATGGAAGTTCGTGGAAGTTTTCCACTTTGGAAGACTAGAAAGTGGAAAATCCATACCAATAAAACATACATTTTGACATAATTAGAGAGCTCAAGAAACTTACAAACACAAAGTAAAAATCTCAGATCTTAAAAACAAATTTAAAGATCAAGTTACACTAAAAAAAGATGAAATCATTTTTGTATTGAAATTCCAAACGCCAGTTGCAATTCTCATTTTAAAATAGTTGTTTCTGATTTATGACGAAATTAATTTAAAAAAGATACCATCAAAAAAACTTAAAAGGTTAGATAATTTAAAAAAAAAATTTATTTTGCAAGGTGTAGCAAAGCATACCGGATCAGTTAGTGCCCAATAATAATTACCCTCATATAGGATTTGACTATACGGAGAATTTCGGATTTATTTAAAAACTATTTTAAATTTCATTAATTATGGGGCACTCATACTTCTAACTTTGTGCTGCTAAAATTCCTATGCGAAAGACTGTTTATTATATCAACTACAAACACAAAAATTCAAAACCATTTCATGATAAGAACTATAATCCATGGCAAAACATTCTAAATCATGCATCAGAATGCATATTAAGAATTTCTAATTAATTAGCTATTCTTAAGTCCCGCATCAAAAGACAAGTTTTGACATGAAGCTTACAAAAATATACACTGAGAAAATTGAATTTACGAAAGGGAAAAAATCCTATAAGGCATTTTATATTAAAATTGATTAGTTTTTTTCTTATCAGATTCTCACAAAAATCAGGCTTCTCAAATATTGATTTACCTAACAATTGTAAATCATCAGAACCACAAATATTTAAGCACTTAGAGTGAGAATGAGAAATTTAGAGAATCATTTATGCCGTTAGACGGAAAACTGTGTAAGTAAAAAAAATAATGAGACTAATTTATCTAGATCCATCACAAAACTTTAGACTTTAAGCATGCAGAATAACGGCCAAGTAATGAAAAATCGTAATGAAATAATGATATGGAATTAGTTTTACGATAAATATCTTATTCGATTAGTGGTCAATACACAGACCAATAATAAAGTAAATATGAAGTATCATAATTGGAAACTAAAAACTAATTTGGATTTAAGTTTTATTTCAATTCATATTCAGAAGTCTTTTTTGCAATTTTATAAATTTGAAATTGCTTATACCGTTTGTTTAAGAAGCAATGCCCGGGTTTTCAAAGAAAAAAAATTGTAAAAGCCTGATCAGGCCTGGTTACCCGGATATCGAGGAAAAATGCCCGGATTTATTCACAATTTTATCAAAATTAAAATCAAAACTAAAATTTTTTTTAACATAATGTAAGATTTTTTCAGCATGTTCCATCGAAATAAACTTGCAATTTTTTTCTTGGGAATGTAAAATTTTAATTGAGCGCCAGTGATGTGACTTAATGGAAAATAATGTTATGTGTGTTTATTTTTCAATATTTCTCTTGAATTTTTATGAGAAAAACCTGGATTTTGGTCAAATAAGTATGCCCGGAATTAGCTCGATTTTTGAATTGAAGTTTTAAAATCAATGCCCGGATTTTGGCAGATTTTGCGTTAAAATTCCTGGATTTGAAGGCCCGGATACGTTCAGGAAAATTTCTGGGAAGCCTATTTTGAATTCAAAATATGACAAAAAAACTGAAAGCTCTGTACTGTACTTTGTTACAAATTCAAGGCAAAGAAAAGGTGTAAAAATCGTCTCTTCGCAAATACAATGATTGATATTTTTCGTTTCTTTCGATTATAAGGGCCGGCTATGAACTGGAAGGACTATGCCTGTAAAGCTGTTTATTGATAATTATAACATCATTCTGTGCTAAAATCTCATTTTCACAAGCATGCTATTTTTTTAAGTGGAACGTGATCTACAGGGTCCGGCAATTCAACTGCTACATTACTTCAACAATAATTATTTCGTTGCAGACGAAACAGTATTGAACGACCCCTCGTTGCTTTGTTTACATTAAGTCTTAGCTATCATTGAATGTAAGTGTTACTTTTGTAATCAGCTGTTATCCGGAAAAATGGATCTCGAACAGAAACGTAGCGCTATGGTTGCCTTGTTCCTAGCTGGCAAACGGCAGAAGGACATAGTTCGTGAGCCGTCCGATATAAGTGTGTGCAGAAGTTTTTTATACCGTACAGAGACCGGAGACCGGAAGTGCCAAAAAACGGTATGGTGGGGAACGCCGACCTACTTTGGTGACACCTGCCATGGCGAAGATCGCCAAAAAAGGGATCTCAACATATCGGATCGAAGTCTCCGTCGGATCGTGAAAGAAGAACTTCAGACCTAGCCCTGCAAGATCCAAAAGGTTCAAGACCTTACGGTGAAGCAGAAACAAGAACGGGTAAAAAGAGCCAAAGGCGCTGTTGAAGAGGGCCGCGGAAGGAAGGTTGAAGAATATCGTGTTTACCGACGAGAAAGTTTTCACCGTACAGCAGTTCGTGAATAAGCAGAACGACAAAATTTGGTTGCCAGACAGATCACGAAGCCATGCCGACTTGCTGACGGCCACCCGGTGACAGAAACCAGCATCGGTAATGATTTGGGCCGGAATCACCCGTGATGGCCGGACTCCACTGGTTTTTGTTCCTGAAGGAGTGAAGATTAACCAAAATACATATTAGGGACTAGTTCTACAGAATGTCGTCGAACCGCGGGCACGTCGACATTTTGGTTCCAGGGATTGGGTTTTCCAACAGGACTCGGCGCCGGCTCACAAAGTGAAGAAAACCCAACTTCGGATTGCGCAACATTTCCCAGGGTTCATTTCGAGCTCCTAGTGGCCGGCGAGTTCACCAGACCTGAACCCTATGCACAGCAAAAATTATTTCCTGTAAAATTACGCAAATGTCCTGTAACAAAAAGGAGCAGGACATTTACCGTTATTTTACTGGTCGAAAAACAAATTACGTGACATTTAATTTTTAGTGTACAACTTTTTTATATTTTTTACAGGTCATTTGCTGTAATAATAAATGAATCTTCGTTAACTTTCAAAGAAAACAATTTATAATTACAGGTTTTGTTAATTACAGGTTGATTTATTTTAAAGGTTGCAGTTTTAGTGACACGTAATAGTCCCAAAAAATTTCTTTGTGGACTTCGCTGTTTGGAGTATGTTGGAGGCCGAAGTCTGCTCTAAGAAACATGAATGTGTGGAGGTCCTGAAGCGAAATCTCGTGGCAGCCTGGGATAAAATACCACAAGAACACCTGCGGGCCTCATACGATGCGTTCCACGACCGTCTGAGGCAAGTGGTTAAACTCAAGGGCGAACAAGTCGAACTTTACCAGTGAATTTTGAGAAAGTAATTTGTTTTCAAGAGGAAGAGATGGAATTGAAATAAACAGTTGTTGTTAGGATCAATTTATATTTTTATTTCAATGTAGCACTTCAATTGCCGGACCCTGTATGGATGTAGATACTTTTTATAGTAAGAGTCAAAATGTTTGCAGACTACAACAAAGCTGTTAAGCTGTCAGGGACAAGTTGAGTCTGTGGCACGTATGCTATTCAAAAGTCCTATGATTTTTTCCAATCTACCTGTGTTATCATTGGCACCAAAATTCACATTTATCCGAGATTGTTGATCCAAAGTGTAAGAGCTAAGTTTGACTAATTTGGGAGCGATAAATTGCGATAAATTTGTTTCTATCTATCTATATATTTTGAACATTCGCCTTCGCATGAACAGTCTAAAATTTATATGGAACTTCGAACAGGGACGAATTAAGTTACTTTGCACAGAGGAGCAACGTTTTTTATACATATGCTAACTAGTTTTGTAAGAATTCTAATCGGTTGTCAGATTTTGCATACCAACCCTTGATATGGTGATATATGGTGCATACATTAATGTATGCATGTGAATTGAATGAATGTTGATTTTTTACTCATTTACCCATTTTACCATTCACTAATTTCTCGCTCGAAGCCACTGTGTACCAATGATTGGCTGAATTTCGTACTGGACGAAATTTATTTATTGCACACCACCGGTTTTAGTTCCCGCCTGTCACTTCCCCGAATGGTTGCTTTCCAATTAGCTAACATACAATTTGCAGGCTCGAGGTTCGTTCGGTAGTTTGTTTCTGACAATTTGCATAAACTTTCCGTTGTGCTCATCGTAATCAATTAAATTTTAACAAACAGTAAACAGTTGTTTACGCTTCAAATCTTGAGAAAGGTTAGCAAAACTTTTTTCTAATCCATTACAATAAATTGGGCTTGTGATATAGCTCAGTTGGCAAGTCTGTTGTCTCCTGAGCCGATGTCCGCGAGTTCGAGCCCAAGAGCAAGCATCGAACACAATTGTACTGGATAAACGATCCGCCAACTGCAACGTTGATAAAGTCGCGAATGCCATAAAGATGGTAAAACGACTATAATTGAAACAAAAAAAAATTACAATAAATTGTAATCAGTTAGGTAATTAGTTAAAATTATCTTAAATTCTATGTTCAATTAAAATGAACTTGTCCTTAAATTATATACAAACAAAATTGACCTATTACCAGGGATTTCTAGATAGACTATTTTTGAGAACCGACTTCATCGGGAAGTGAGTGTTTCGACCTGTTGTTCAGTTTGACAGCCATCGAAGTGTTATGGTTGATATTTTTTGACAATCACGCTAGGTAGGTGGGTTGAGTATTTAAGATAAGGTTATCACATTATTTTGTTAACAAGCAACCCACACACACACACACACACCAACCTAAAAGTATTCTCCACCGACACGTTTGGCGTTGGGGGAGTGCCTTCACTCGACCAGCCGGTCAAAAAGAGCGAAAGTAGAATGTTTCCCACTAAGAGATACGCCGCGATCGACGCGACGGTTACAACGACATAGAAGAAGGTACGAATCGAAAGGGAGAAACATCGGCCCCCAATTTCGAATTATAAAACTACCGTCAGCACCCCAAGTTAAAGTTGGTTAACAGATTTAGCATGTTGATAATTACTTCGACAACTTTGAAGAACTATCAATGCATGAATAAAGCATGCGCATTTTCTACGGGCGTAGTATTTACCAATATCTTTCTAAGAAAGACTTAAACAGGTATTATTTAAATTGTTTCTTTGATTTTTTTCTGCAACCTTTTGAAAGTTTGAGTAAGTGTTATTGAAAATGGTAAAAAAATTTATAGTTCGAAAATGAAAGATTTTTTTAACTTACTGTTATTTAGTGGGTTCACTATGATTGCATTTACCCTAATCATCGGGATCCAAAGTAAGTAAAGGAAAATCCACGACATCGTCGTCTGGCATATTTTTAATAACTCATACTTATACAAACGAGTCCGCTAGGAGAGCACATGTTCTTATTTTGCTAGGGTGTTACCTATTGGAGGAACATATTTTATTTTATACAGGAATTATTTTTGTTATGTTCGCTCAGGTTCTTTTTGGTTTTTCCTCTACCCCATACGCGAATTCTAGAAGCAGAGCTATTTTTAACAAATCATCGAAGTTCAAAAGATTTGTTTCGAAATATTTCTAAGAAACATCATTTTTTCATAATTTTTCATCGCGTACTCGAAAGTACTCAGAATTCAAATGACAATGTATAAGTTCAATGAGTGACAATGAAAAGGACAATGCTGAATTGTATACTAGACTGCCCCAAATTTGTATGGGAAATTTAAATCCTGTGAATGTTTATGAGCTGCAGACTGAAATTCATCCAGGGCCTGGTATAAGATCTCATGCCACATTTGGGCCAGATATGACACGGCAAGGGGTCACACTACGAGCCTGAAGTTTGTGTGGAATTTTGAGACATTTTGTTCGGAAGGAACATGAAAAACCATTTTTTTTCATAAATAACCTTGGTCCCCTTTAGTTGATTTCTTTTGAATACGGGTTTTATTAAAGCCTAAGCTATGACACATATTTTGTCCCGAGGCTGCATTTCGATTAAAGTTAAGATAACAAAGTTATTAGGCCTCAAAAATGGATTTTTTAACGGTGATATTCATCACTATTAATGAAGCATCAAAATGTTTAACTGCCCCACAGTGGTCTGAAACCAAGAAAAGCTGGCAAAATGGCAATTTTGAAGCGTTTAAAAGTATATTTCCAAATGTTACATCTTGTTTCGGCATTTTCAGGCTGCTTAAAACCATATCATAGTCATAAGTTTATTCGTTTATGAGTTCTCAAAGAAATGCTGTGAAAAGTTTGTTTTTTTTTTTTTAATTGCGCAATGATTTATTTGCTTACATTGAACGACGTTACGCATAGATAATAAAATTATGAATGTATTTTGCTTTGCAATCATTCTTATATTTATCTCAGGCATATTTGTGTTTTGGGATGAAGTCTAAGTTTTTTATATGGAATCTAGTTGCTAAAGACGATAGATGTTTTAGGTTTTTAAACTTCAACTAGAGATCAAAAAACTCCACATAACTCCACGTTTATTTTACGTTGGATAGGCTCTCCCACATTTCTAGACTACAAAATATTGCAAAATGGGCTGTCTTTTTTGCCATTTGATGAATGTTGGTTAATCGCCGCGATGTATTGTTGTTGAATTTTATCGACGTTTTACTCGCCGAAAAACGTCGATAAAATTCAACAACATTTTTGCCACTTTTGGAGAACGATTTCGATGAGTGAAACCTCTTATTTCTTCAAATTTCACTTCCATGCAAATAACCTATTTTAATAATTATGAAATAAATACATATTTAATTGGGTTTTCTCAAAACTGTATCATAAAACATCCTTATCATGTTTTGTAGTTCTATCAACGTGAATTCCTGTGTAATTTTTTCATGCAAAATAACTTCCAAAACATGATTGAATCACAGTTCCTCAAAAAATTTCTTATTATTGACCAAATCATAGAACGTATTTGCTAGTCAAAATTCATGAGAACCAATTGGAACTTAATAAAATATTTAAAAAAATTTATGGAATTATTTTAAAGATATGGAAAAAATGAAGAATGAACAAAAATAAAAATCGAAAGTCAAATAAAAAAATTAAAAAAATTATAAAGTGTATTTTTCTCGTGTAAAATGTAAATGAAGTGTTTTGTGTTAAAAAACCATTTATAGAATAAAAAATAATTTAAAAAAAAGCCTACATACCTTAATTTCAAAACTTTGATCAGCGAAATTGTCAAGAAATTTTCATCTAACATAGAATTTCTATATTGACGCGTAATGAATGAAAAATGAAAGAAAAAATGATCAGCGCTAAAGCGTTGTCATGTCCATCTGTTTTGATTTGACTTTTTTTATTGCAATTTTCAGATAATTTTAGATTCAATGATTTGATTTTTCAGCTATCTGTTAGAAAGTTTTAAGACAGAGAACTACTAATCTATATATATAAAAAAGAATGTTTGTCTGTCTGTCTGTTCCCTATAGACTCGGAAACTACTGAACCGATCATCGTCAAAACTGGCATCTGAGGGTTTTTGAGGCCGGGGATGGTTTCTGTAATAGTCAAAACTCCATCCGACTTAAGGAAGGAGAGGCTTTCATACAAAATGTGTAGTTTTTCGAAACAAATTAAAGTCATGACATCCAATTTCTTGAGATTTTTTTTCCTTTTGGCGGTTTGTTTTTCGTCTCTATGGTCGAGGCGTCGCAAAAGGAAAGTAACCCAGGCATAGCATACTGATCAGTAGGAATATTTTGGCGCGTTTTTCTCAACCTGGGGTTGTTTTTCGTCTCCATGGGCGAGCAAACGTCGTCGCAAGAGGATAGTAACCAAAGCACACTGTTCATTGATTGCTGGAAAATTTAACAATAAGGCGCCTGTTTCTCAAACACGTGGGACGATATGCAACCTAGATGTGTTTTTTTCTTGCTTATTTGATTTGTACACAGCACGTGATAATAAATGACGCCTAGATGTGACACGGATTGGTATTTTATCAATCGAATCAAAACCAATTGAAAGATTTGCAAAAAATACTTCCATATTTAGTTCGTGTTAATGTAGGTAGCATTCGACTTTTCATTCAAGGAACATTAGAACATGATCAAACGTTCAACTTTTTCTGTTGAAAAAATTAAAAATTATGTTTTCTTCTAGAAATTGTTACTTCGGCCCAAATACACAACTGAAACGAATTAAGAAATGAAAATGGGAGCTTTTTATTTTGAATAATTCTGAAAAAAAACCAGCGTACTTTTTGCTTACATACCAATTCAAGTACGTACTTAACATGAAAAGTGTTTTTGTGTTACATGGCTGCATAAAAGAGACTGTTGATCCGCTTCGTTTTTGAAAAGAGAGACTTTAGAACTGATATTCAACTGGACGCAAAATTTTTAAGAGAAATTTTTAGTTTACCCTTAAAGTGTTAAAAACAATATTCCCTTCTGTCAACTTACACGGTGGGGCAAGGACAAACGTCGAACTTTTAAGAAATTCATCTTCAAAATGAATCAATATGTTGAAAAGACCAGAAGGGGTATTCCGAATGTTGAAACTGCAGCGGATATTGAAAATTCTTAAATGTCTTTGTTCCCTTTGAACAGCATTCGATTTTAAAGCCATTACTCTGACGCATTTGTAAATAAGCTTTGCATTGACACTTGCCCCAATATACGGGACAAATGTAAACTTAGAAATTTGTTTTTGCCTACATTTTTGAATATTTGGCTTTCAAAGAGAAAATAAAAAAAAAACGCTGAGAACTTATTTAGTGATGCAACTGATATTTTTTTAAATATTTATATGTTTATCGTAGTAAATTTATTTAAAAAAAAGAAATTTGCACTGTATTTGATATATAACTAATTTATTTTTTTTTTCATTACCATGATAAGCGCTGTTTGGGTATCGAGCCGGTTAAATTTGCCTACCTTCTTCAAGCAGTGGGGGACAAAATTGAAGAATATGGGAGAGCTCCCATGTAAATTTAAGATAAAGAGCTTTTCAAAGAAAGGACCATATTAAAAAAGGTTTTTTTGGGTACAGAGTACAAATTTCAGATCTTGAAAAACGAGTTTAGAGATCAAGTTTCAGTAAATAATAGATACCATCTTTGAATTGCAATTCAGAACTGCAGCTGCAGCTCTCATTTCAAAGTTGTTGGTTCTGAAGTATGATGAGGTTTGATTTAAAAAAATGCTCTCTAAATCTAAATTTGAATATTTTTTTACAAATTACATTTATTTCCGGAAGGTGTAGCAAAGCACAACGGGTCAGCTAGTTGAAAATAAAATAGAAGACATTTCAAATAAAATATTAAAATAATAAGTTATTTTTTGAACAATTTTAGTAAGTTTCAGCCAACAATGCTGAAAACAAAATTTTCTCCAGCTCTTTTGAGAATTGGACCACCCTTAAATATCACCGGGGGACCAAAGGAAATCGGAAAAATCGAAATTTTAATTCTGGTTCCAAATGACCTAGAAATGCTTGAATCATTTTCAATGTTAAATCGGATCTTAAATCCAAAAATGTAATTCAATTTTTTTTTTTATGTAAAACAGGTTATGAGTCATGCTCCAATTATGGTATTTTCCTAAGAGAAAAAGCGCTTGCGCATAAATCCAAATATCTCGGACTACATAACATCAATTCGTATGATTTACGGTATTGTAGGTATTTGTGAGTTTATGTGAAATAAACGATAAAAAAACTCAGTTTTCGTAAAAAAATAATTTTTGTCGACGATTTCAGACTATATTTTAATATTTTAAAAGTTTCTTTTTCTGTGGATGTTTCTTAAATGTTAGTTTCAAATAAAGAATTGAAGCGGTTATTTATCAAAATCGATTAAAAAAAGTGTATGATATGATTGTACTTAGAATTGCAATAACTTCTTTGCTGTGATCTTCGGGTACAATAATTGTCTTAACTCAAGTTTTAAAAACCTTATCATAAAAAGTAATCGATTTTATCTGTTGTTTGATAATAAATCCACAAATATCTAAAATATTGTTATATGTACAGATAAGCAAAATTCATGTGATCGATATAGAATTTATTCACTTTTAACATGGAAAAAAGACTGAGGGGGTGGGGGGTTCCAGCTTCAGGTTCAAATTCAGCTGGAAATAATAACAATATCAAAAATACACAATAAATGAGAACATTGATTTCTTAAACCATTTTTCTACTCATGACCATCATATAAACTAAAAAAAATCAAACCAGAATTCAAAGCTTCGGACATAGGATCAATGTACGGAAAAAAAATAAAAAAGAGTACCAGAATAAAAAAGAATGTAGGTATTTCCGAATTTAAAATCCATTTCCAGAGCCAGAAATTGACCTTGATTAAGAATTGTTTAGCAAAATGATAACAATTGTTAATTATTAATCATCTAAATTTACATTTATTTTCTATGTTTTCACTTGGGAGGTTGATAGAAAAATCCGCGGAAATATCCTGAGTTTGGAAAAGTTAATAATCACGATTAGAAATGTTAATTTTCGACTAGAGAAAAAAATATCAATTTATTCAAAACATTATTTGAAACACATAGTTGATGATTGATTTCAATTTGAAAAAAAGAAGAAAATATTTAATTTTTTTTTATTTCAAGAATACCAGTAATCAAAGTCTGAGATAGAATAATTTTTTCTATTCAAATTCTTCCAGTTTTTTTTTGAATAAAAGAACAAAAAAGTTCATTTTTGAAGTTCACAATAATAACTTTACATGTTCAATTCGTCATTGAAAGTTTATACTGACAAAATACAAGTTGGGAAATTGGCTTTCTTCAATGATAAATAATAAAATGATAAAAATAAAAATGAGGAATTTCAAATTTTGCTGTAAATATTGAAAGCACAAAGCAAATACTAATCTAGCTGAAATTGTGCATCAAAATATAAAAGAATATTTGAAAATCATGTTCCTTTCAAAAATGAAGATTTAAAATAGCAAAAATAAGCAAAACTTTTAAATTATAAAGTTTAAAATTTCAAACTCCGAATATTTGGTCGCCGTTAATTGGAAAACAAAAGGAATGAACAAAATTTTGCTTATTAAAAATTCAGATTTATAGGCTTCCAAGAAAATTATGTTTTCAGAACTGAAAAACAAAGACAAATTTTCAAAAAAAAAAAATGAAATAGCAAATAATTTGAAGATTAATGAACTTTTTTTTTGAATTCGGTAAATTTATTCGAAAATTAAAACAAAATTTGAAGATACAAAAGATTGTTTTTTTAACATTTTTAAAGGTAGTTTTTCCAATGCAAACGTCTTAAAATTTTAAAAACTTATTTATAAAATTTAATTGATAACTCAAGGGAAGAGCATTCTTTGTGCCTATATTTCATATGGTTTATTTGGAAAATTTTGGTTTCAAACCACTTGTCAGATTTTGTCTATCAATATATGATCTAGTGATATGGAATTTATAAGTTTAAACAAAAATTTATCGGTTTTGAGTTGAAGTAGGCGATGGCTTGTTGTTATCGCACGTGTTCTTTTTTTTTCGCTCCGTCGCGGTGAAATTAAATTTAAGTTGTTTGTTATTATGGAATTGTTATTTTTCTTGGGATTAATGGATCAATAATTGCATGTACGTGCCCGACCCGATTTTCCGTGGATTTCATCCACCTCCAGGAGTTGACAGCATTGAATGTCCCCCTGCAAGAGGAAACAGATTTCATGCTTCAACAATTGGTGAGTTCGTTCCATGATCCTTCTTACTCATTTATTCTGAATTGATGTTCGAATCGGGGAGATTCTACCTGAGAATTCTCAAAATTATAAAATTCTGAAATAACGTTAATTGATTTATGAAGAGACGTCAGATGAGCCCCGCCTTTTGCGAGAAGCGTGGATTTGCACTTAACCATTTCAACTGAAAAAGTACAGTTTCGGAAACATTTTCGAGTTTCATTGAAAATGATGTGTTGAAATAATTATTATTTTTTCAACAAGAGGCTGGAAGGGATATTAGATTCGCATAAGAATGCGAAAGAAATTGTCGAATAAATGAGGGGATTCTTCAAATTATGTTGCGCCTTGAAACCTGACAGTTTGTTCATGTGTTCGTTTTATAAACCATGTTTCAGGTTTAAAATTTGCGATATTTATAAAAAGTTTCCTTTCATTAAGCTAAATCAGTTGTAAGTTTTCGAATAATGTGAATCGTTACCATGATGACACATTTTAATTGTTCGAGTTACTGCGTCAGTCCAGATGTATGGTTACAATCACAAACTATTGATAGATTTTATCGATGGCCAAAACTTTTACACAAAAATATGAAACATGTGGTTTGATCAAACGTTCACTACAGATATTATACACTTACCATTTATCAATTGATGCAATGCTGATTTCTGTGCAGAAAAACCTCTTTTCCTTCCACAGAAGGACGAACTCTCAAGGGTCACCATCAAGGAGCACAGTAAATTTTAGCAAATGTGCTTCCAATGTGAATATTTAAAACATTTTATAACCATGGAAACGTATAGTACTGCTGTCCACGTTTCTCCCAGCCGAGTTAAAATGAGTAGTAAATGTACTTTTTCTATTCACCGGGATGCTGACAAGATCTGGCTGTGTATGTATCATAAGCATTAAACATGAATGGGATATAAGTGAAATCAATCATTACTGATTACTGATCCCAGACAACCAGAAGTCGTATTTTCTTTTACAGATTACATCGTATAGAATGTTATTCATACTCATTTTCGTATATCTGCACCTACAATGTGCGGTCCATGCATATTCTTTATCGTATTTAAAAGCATTGCATGATTTTATTTCGACAAGAAGAGAGACTCGTAATTATGTACATATGAACTCGACCTTTGTGTACGAAAATTCGCAAAAAAATCCGTGAAACGACCGATATACGGTGATCAGCCGTGACTGAGAGATTTTGTCGTGCTATGCATAAAATAATTCGAAATAAAAAAAAACGTATATAACTGCATTGATTCTTAATAATGTGCATGCAATCGTAAACCTTTGCAAATTAATTCGCATGTCTGATTTTCGTAAAACGTATTTGCTGGCAATCGTAAAAGAATACAAAAAAAATCAATAAAATCGTTTATGATAATGGGACATCGATGATTGAAATCGTATTAAAGGAGGCTTCAAAATGTTGGTCTATTTTTAGATCATCGATGACGTGTTCTACGATTTAAAAGATTTAAGTTATAGAAATATACGATTGGCTTTTGGTTTAATGCCTTTGAAGCAAATCCCCTTGAATTTATATATTCCAGATAGCGTCGAGGAACCATCATGAGCTGCAGATCGTATGGTCAGGGGATCAAGTCCAGGTCAGGCAAATAATAAATTTGTACGATATAAACTTGAATTTGGCAGCAAAAAAAAAGCATTTCTTTGAAATAATCTTATTATTATTATTTTTGGGAATGAATAAACCAATTGGTTTAAAATACAAAAATAATAATAATCTTATTTTTATTCAACTGAGGGAAAATGAGAGCCTTGCACTCAAGTCGCAAAAGACGACTAAATAAGTCGTCAAACTTTCCATATTGTTACGAAAAATGTCGTATATTACAACCTCAATCATCTATATGATGATGTACCGTTCATAATTGTATAGAAATTGGATGTACGCGCACTGTCACTTCGACTTTGAACTTCCATAACTTTTTAGTATGATGATATTTTTTGATCAAATTTCCTGCGTTTTATAGATCAACTATCATACTATTTTATCACAAAATTTGAGCTTTCTGGAGTTTGTGTGGCCTAAGATACAATAATTCTACGAAAATCGGACTTTTTGGACTTTTACCATTCAAACTGCAACATCTCAGAAACTACGCTACATTTTTTATTAAAATTTTGCAGAGTGATTGCTGAAATATAATGTTAGCATGTCTGAAGTTTTCGAAATGTTCTAACGATTTGATCAAAAGTTACGCGAGGTACAATATTTCAGGCATGAACCTAAAATGCAATTTCTATAGAATTTTGGACGAATGTTTCCATAGGAAAATTCTATTTTCTGTTTAACAACCAGTAAATCTATTTAAACCAAAAAATCAAAACAATATCTTGAGATTCAGATTTCAAAATACAAATGGATCATTTATTTCATTTTTTCTTTTCTTCGTTGCTTTTGCCAGACATTTTTTAATTGATTTGTGGATGGAAACGATATTGTTATCATGAATCGTCCAAAATTCTACAGAAATTGCATTTTTAGGTTCATGCCTGAAATATTGTACCTCGCGTAACTTTTGAACATATCGTTAGAACTTCTCTAAAACTTCGGACATGCTAACATTATATTTCAGCAATCACTCTGCAAAATTTCAATAAAAAATGTAGCGTAGTTTCTGGGATATTGCAGTTTGAAAGATAAAAGTCCAAAAAGTCCGATTTTCGTAGAATTACTGTATTTCAGGCCACAAAAACTACAGAAAGCTAAAATTTTGTGATAAAATAGTATGATAGTTGGTCTATCTAATGCAGAAATCTCTAATCTCTAATCTCTAATCTAATGATCAAAAAATATCATCAGAGTAAAAAGTTATGGAAGTTAAAAGTCTTAGTGACAGTGCGCGTGCTTCCAATTTCTATACAATTATGAACGGTACTGTAAATTGTCATAGTATATTCCAAAAAGAATCAAGCTAGTCGTAAATGATGCGCATGACAAGTCGTGCAAATCGTAATTTAATACAATCCAAATCAAGAATATGTTTTCTAATGTACCTATATGGCCTCCAAAATGATACGTATATACTGGTTTTGCTACATTATATACGATATATTTACACGTACATTTGCACGTATATTTGCGTTGCGAATTCGATATACCCACCAAATGGTTGTCTGGGATGCCTTATAAACTTATTTACATGAAAGAAAAAGAAATGATTCTGAATTTGTTCACTATACTTTATTCAATTGAGAAATAATATTTTTCATAGGTATTCTTGGCCTGTCACCAGATCCCAACAACGTTACACGATTTGTCTATGTGTCGTGTGTTTTTAAGCTTTTTTTTTCCTCAGATTTAAGCTTTTTTTAAGTTGAGAGCATAGGAGATGAAAGCTCAAATCTGTCAAAAAAAGCTTAAATCGGTCAAAAAAAACTTAAATCTGTCTCAGTTTTATTTTATTTTATTTTTTTGGACAGATTTAAGCTTTTTTTGACAGATTTGAGCTTTCATCTCCTATCTCTCAAGGCAAAAAAAAGCTTTAATCTGAGGAAAAAAAAGCTTAAAAACGAGATTCACTAAGACTTACTTAAAAGATGTTGGTCACACGACACATAGACAAATCCTGCAACGTTGCCGGTATCTGAGTATTCGATGAATGAATTTTGATATAAAAATTGTTGGTTCCCAATTCGGAACTTGTTTAGTTACACTTCTTATTGAAAGCATATTCTAATGACAAGGTAGGGTTTTTGACTGTCAAGATTTGAGTGGCAAATCAAAAAGTTTATTGAATTGAGAATTTACAATTCAAATTAGTTTCAATTCGTGAACGTCATATAGTTTAGTAAAATGAAAATTTCAGGCCTTATAGAATGATAAAAGATAGAACTCCACCGGAAGCAAGCTAATTCTCTGACATGTAAGTTAACACTTCCCGATCAGGAGGGAAAATCTAAATTATATCAAGATGAGATATTTTGATACTATTTTTTTCCTATCTAAATGAGTTATTATTCAGTACTCGTAGGATGTTAAAATATCTCAAATAATATCAAAAAATCTATGTGATCATAGCTAAATTATATCAATTTTAGATATGCTCCTTTCAAGATTATATCTCGTTCAGATAGCATAGTTTGATATCGGGCAGAAAAAAACCTATCAAAATTATAACTTATCAAGATATGAGTGCTTCGAGAAAAGTTTCTAGTGGAATGTCAATAATCCACAGTATTTGCTAAAACCATGCTCCATTTTTGATTTCCCAAAAATTGGATTCAATTTTATGGATCTGTTGAGCGAAACACCTTAACGCACGGTTTGGGCCGTTGACTTCGATGTCCGTGTTTCTTAAAAAGTTGCACGTATATCAAAATATGATATAATCAATTTATTTCTGGACAATCCGAAAAAAATCTTTATCATTGAAAATGAGCTCAACCCCATTCAAGTCTGTCAATCAGAATAAGATATAATTCAGATTGGAGAAACTTAAAATCGAAAATTTAGACTACTTTATTATAACTAAATCAGATGTAAATATCTTGGTGAGATACGTTTGAGTTATTATTTTGATACGCTCTCCTGATCGGGTAGGTACAAGTTTACCTGATACATGGAATTGGATTTTCGGGACTTAAGATAGAATACTTGATGTATTGTAATGAGAGCTTCTAAAATCTTATAACAGCATCTGAAACAGGCAAATCATAAATACGAAAAACTTCTGTACTTGCAGGCTTTTTTTTAAACTTCTACCAATTGCTGAAAAAAAGGAAACACATTGATTATAAGGCAATCGATTTTCCAATTAAAGTTATCGAATGTCACAGAAAACTGTTTATCCCTCAAATATATTTGGATAAAATCGATTTTGAATATTCATCCACATAAATGAAATTTTATCTGTAATTGTAGGTATTTAAAGTGCATTTACAAAAAATGTAAATTTGACAAAATTGGGTACAGTTATGTTCTCAAAAAATCATAAAAAAAAAACAAACCTTATAACAAAAGTATAACTGGATTAGATATAAATATCTCGCTGAGATAGGTTTGAGTTACGATTTTGATATGCTCTTCTGATCGGGTTATTTTTAAACACATTTTGGGATCAAGTAATTTGCCGTTACTACTATTATACACTATTCATTTTGTGAACTGAAAATTTTACTTGGAAAAAATCTTCTTGGAGGGGGGGAGGTTTAATCCCTAAACACCCCCGCCCCCCCGTCCCTCTGTTCGCACGACCTTGCTATGAAGAGGTATTTGGATTTAATTTCAAGAAGTTCATGATTTTTTTTTTTCAAATAAGTAAATAAGTGTCAATCATGAAAGTCACTGTACATAAAAAAATGTTTTTTAATGAACTTTGATTAAAGTGCGGCAAGAAAAAAATGCCACATTTCAACAGAACTTTTCAAAGCCATGTGTAGGGGAGAAGCGGGCTATACGCGCCTATTATGCAGAATACTGATTTAATCAAATATTTCATCGAATATGTATGTACAAAAACTATATACACATTAACAGACATCTGTTTTCTATACATTGGAGCAATTTTTATGTTGAAATCTCCTTCAGTTTTTGAGAAATCAATTTTAAGTATTATAACTGTTGTCAAAATAAACGAACCTCAAACCGTGCGGGCTAAATGCGGGCTAAATTTATGGTTTAGGCCAAACTTCTGTTTTTCTGGCAATATTTCCGTATAATTTCATTGAGAATGCTAGAAACTGGTAAATCCCATAACAAAATAGCTGAAGTTTTATAAAAATCTATTTCTTTTATTATTTTATAGAATAAAACAAAAGTTAGGGTTGCCATATTATGGAGTCAATTCATCCAAATTCTAATGATAAAAATCATATATTTATTCTTTTTAATCTGTTATTTTAGGATAGGGGCATTTTACAAACATGATGGGCGCATGCAAAAACACTCTCTTATTCCACTTTCCAATTATTATGAAACCATCATAAAAGCTTAAATTTGTTTTACTTCTAAGATTCATTTGAATTAGAAACAAAAACCACCCAACTTTTTGTTTTGATCTTCTTTACGAATAATTTTCAAAAGTCGAAATATTACATCAAAATGTATCAAAACCTTGTATGAATTTTTGAATTTTTTTGAGTGGGTTTATTGATAAAATTCTTTCTTGCCTTATGTTCAAAGCGTATTACCCTCAAATTGCATTGATTAGATATGTTGTTTTGTCAGCCATTTCGTAAAACGGCCGCAGGCGCATTTAACCCAAAAGGCCCATTTAGGAAACCTTTCCCCTCAATGACATTATGACAATTAGAAGGGGTTTCAATTGATCTGAAAGTAAATCGATCGAACTATGTGCCCATTCTAGATGCTACTCCTGTTTTCCCGCGATATAAAAGCCCAAAATAAGTCCCACCCTAGGATTCTCTGCTCTCAGCCCTGGCAAAGTTCACGTCCGTCGAACGAAAACGTAGCCAGTCAGCCAGTCAGAGTCAGCAGCCAGACGTCTCGACGCGAGCGGGAGAGAAAAACTGCCGAAAAACAACGGTCTGACGACGACGAGGAAGCGGCCTCGTGGAATAGAAGAAAAAGGAGCAAATCCCCAACAACAACAACGACGACGACAACGAAAACGAAAAGTGAGGTGGAAATTTCACTTTTGTTTTCAGTTTGTGCATCGCCTTCCGATGAACACATGAACTGTTTGAACACGCACGCCGTCGTCTCGTCGTCTTGTCCCAGCAGCACAGCACAGCAGCAGCACAGTGAAGAAGATAATGCTGCTTCTGGTCCTGTCGTCGTCGTCGCCCCTGGTGCTGCCCCTGATATCGGCTGCTACGGTAAAATTTGTGGTTTTTGTGATCCCGAATCAAGTGTATTCTAAAGATTTGATTGGACTCAAAAAACGAGTCGAAAAGCCCAATATAAAGTGTGACGTGAACGACATTTCAGATTAAAAAAAAAACAACCCATACGAGGTCATTCACGGCAAGTAATATTCTCCAATGATTTGGTATCTCTTGAAATGAAAGCGAAATCAAGAAGAGTTTGTACGATCTTCGTAATTCTTGCTCGTCTCGTTTCGGTGGGGTAAAATCAACCTACTTACTTGCAGCAGCAGCGGCCAAGAGATGTTTACGCTTTTCATGTGCCAATTATTGACCTCTTAACACGTTGAATGTATGCTCGCTCACGTATACTTTGTGTGAAGAATGTTGTTGAATTAAATGCCCCGCCTCCGAACAACTCCAAAAAAGACTGTAAAACAACCCTCTAATTTTTGTTACTTTGTTTCTCCCTTAACGCAGGATCACGCAATTTGTCCTCGTCGAAAATTCCGAACCTAGTGCCACCTCCCTCAGTGAAGTTGGATCAGAACAGCAGCAGTGCCCCGAAACCTTGTCCCCTGGCGGCCCCACTGGTGGTCACCATCGTCGGTCTGCCATGCCGGGGGAAATCGCTGGCCTCGCACAAGGTGGCCCGGAACCTGAACTGGAGGGGCGAAAGTGCTAAGGGTAAGTTTCCTCAGCTGTCGCTGTTGTTTTCTTATTTGGGCAATTTATAATTCATAGCTAAAGTAGTTATTTGACGATATGATAGAAGCAAAAGGGTATACGCTAAGGTTACGATAGAGGCAATTGTTTATCGATTTGTTGTGTAGATGTACTGATGAAGACACCCTTCTCAATCGATTTATGATAATTTTTAGAGAATGACTACGACCCTCTTTATTATTTCTCTATCTTCTACGCGGGAGATTATAAAATCGATGCCTCCACCCTTAGAAAAAAGTCTGACAAAGCTAACACCTTGTTTACAGCTTAAAAGTTTTTATCTACCCGATTCTAACGTTCGCCAAACATGCACCACACCGGTCCACAAAGTGTCTTGAATCAAAACAAAACAGTCGTTCGTGAGGTGTCTCGTTATCTGGCTTGCTAGCGTCATCAAAGATGTAGGAAAGTGTGGAAGCATTGAATCAAAAAAAAATTCGTGCGTTGAATTTGTTGTCGCTCTAATTTGATACCATACTTACTTTGCCACTACAAAGATACACATATTTCGATACATATATTTTTTATTTGCGTTTTGTGAATGACACTGCTCAAGGTCATTCGGGCACAAAACGATACACATTCAACCGGCGAAACGGGCCCACTCAACCCTGTTGGCTGGACCTTTCTTTCCTCCTTTCTAATTTTTGCGTTTGGACGAATCCGCTGGAGCAGGGTGTGTCAAAATTAAAATTTTATGTTTTCTTGACGCGTCGCAAATTGATCAATTTCAGTACGAAATAAAATAAAAATCGATTCAGTATATGTTTCTTAATTTTGATGCTTTTGAATTTAAAAATTCATAAAATTACTTTTGTAAACGTTTTTATTTAGACGGTAAATTAAATTCAATTACAATTCAAAACAAAATCTAATGCTTGAAAAATGAGGCCGGAACAAATATAAAATTCTTCTTTTGCAAGTTGGGGTGGCTTTCCTTTCGATATTGCGGTGTAAAAACCCGAAGGGGAAAATAAATAAAGTTTAAAAAATTGCATGAAAAATTAAAAAAATTAGTAAAATTTCGATGGTTTTTTTTAACCTTCCTTATTCAAGATTTTTTCAAAATATAAGATCTCAAAACATGATTTTTGAATTTTGTGCAATGAAGTTCTTAATTCAGAACTTAAAACACGTTTTTTTTCTATCTGCAAAGTTTTCTTATGCTCAATGAAGAATGATGGAAAATATTTTTTCCATTCTATATAAGGAATTTTGTCAAAACGTTCGCGAGCTAAGTTTTCGAAACTATTCGATCATACACAACTCTCTTTTTTAACTTCATCATCTGAAATTACTTTAAAATAACGAAATGAGTTATGAAATTACAGTTTTGGGTCAACTCATAAACTTTGCACGTTATTTGGTCAATTTGAATTAGGTGGCCCATATTTCCCCACCATTTTTCAAAATCCAAAAAAATATTACTTTTTTTAAAACAGTCAGAACTGTGGGAAAATAACTTTACCTTATGTGGGAAAAGTTTACCTTATGATACGTTAGAAATGTAAAAAGTCATACCATTTATTTTTTTCATTTTATCTTTTGCTAGCTGATTTTACCCGGCCTTGCTCGGATTCACATAAAATATAAAAAAAATGAATCGTTTAACTTTTCGAAATTTTGGAAGCTATATATTCATCATTATAAGAAATTTGGCCCAAATTTGGTCATGTATGTTTTGTTAGTCTTTTTAAAGTTTTTATTGAGATTATTCACTGTATTTATCGTTTTCATACTATTAAAAATTTATAGTTTTCAGGTTTTATTCAATCGAAATTAAAAATAATTTGCCGCGAATGCTAATTCATCCTTTCACGAAAACATTTTTTAATACCATCTTTTTTAGAAAGTTTGAAAAGAATTTTCCTTATATTTATTTTTATCTTCCAAAGATTGAACTGTTTTTTTATCTTTCCCATTCCCTATCTAATGAAAATCTCTTATCCTACTTTTCAAGATGGATGATCTCCCTGTAAAATGGTATATTTTTTAAAAGAACTCCGAACTTTGTTGAACCATGTTGAACACTCACTTTGAATGTTTTCAATTGTATGTGTGTATTTTTTCGCTTTTTAGTTTCACACTGTTTTGTTATTAGTTTACCTTAAATGTTGAAAGTTCCACTAATAGTTTTTTGAAGTTCATTTCTGAATCGAAATCACCATTCCAATGTTATGCAAAAAGTTTAATGTGCGTTCTGTTTCTATTTTTCTATTCTTGGGCACAAACATTCCATTAATTATCTTGAAGAGTAATAAATGATAAAATTCTAAGATATCATTTGTTTGAATTCGCAGTACTAAACAGTTTTACAATAATTTTATTTCAAAATTGGATTGTATAATCGGCTACATTGGTCATCAATAATAATTCAAAAGTTAGAATTTGGCCAATGAAATTGAGTTGTATAAAACTCAAAGGCTCAGATCAAATTATTTTATCTAACCCTCCGTTTAAATTCCTCGAAGGCTATCAAAGCGTTGAAATCGCAGTCTTGGACTTATAACTCTAACTCCAATAAATTTATCTTTCTCTATGAGGAATAATGACAATGGTTGGCTCTTAAAAGCTGAAATTTATGAAAATCAGTTCATAAGTTTTTCAGCAATCAGTCCAATTAGTTATTCAGCTGATGGAGTCAATTCATTGTTCACTGTTTAGTTCACAACGGCGGAGCACTTTGGAAGATTCTACAATTCTAGCCAATCTATTCCTAAAATGCTGGT
The DNA here is from genome assembly GCF_029784155.1 of Uranotaenia lowii. Taxonomy (NCBI): domain Eukaryota; kingdom Metazoa; phylum Arthropoda; class Insecta; order Diptera; family Culicidae; genus Uranotaenia; species Uranotaenia lowii. The sequence continues at coordinate 147,661,820 of NC_073692.1, forward strand.
TTTATTTTTCAATCCAAAATGTTTGCTTATTATTGCATCCAAATAACTTGTTCCGGTACCACGTGCTTTGAACAGTAGAAGGAAAAAAAACACCCGCCAGAATATCCCCTTTCAAATTTTTAATACTCAGCCAGCTTTGATTCGCTATTCAGTATACGTGAAGTCTGGATGGTTGCTTCTAATGCCCGGCCATGGTGATGGTGAAAACAACCCCGCCAAAGGAAACGAAAATCGGTTAACAAAATGGGTGCCATCACTTTTAGTTAGTGGGAATAATAACGTACGTTGTATGGGAGGGTCCTTTTTCATAGGTGGGAAGGGCTCAGAACTATTACTAAAACCTTACCATTTACATCTCTGTACCAAATTTCAGATTGATCGGTTCAGCGGTGCGGATTTGTATAAGGTGCATACAAACAAACAAACATATATAGTCCAACTCATCTTTAAATATTAGATAGGAATAAAGAAGTTATGGAGCATAGAAAAAAAGTGGCCCATGATTCTCCACACTCCCATATTATTCATATTAAACCTCTTAAACCCATTTTTTTCAATGAAAAATTCACAGAGATTTAGTCCTATGATTACATAGGTACCACCTTGATTTTACGAACATCTTTATCGTTTAGGAAACATTTTTTTTTCAATTTTTCTCTCCAAAAATTGCAAAATCACCAAATTTAATTTCAGTACGGGTTTGGTGCAACCATTTAATCTATTTGTTGATTTTTTGTCGTTTCTCTAAAACCGTAGACGTGTTTTATTTTCATTCTTTGCTACCAAAGGATCATTTTTTACTTTTTTCATAAAGGTAAATCCAGAATAGTAAGAAGTTTAAAACCTTACTGCCCATAGCCATTTTAGATCTATTTTAAATTTTTCTTCCAGTTTTCACATGTCAAGGTTTTTTTGAGATGTAGCTTTTGACAACTGCTTGTTAAACATGCTTTGAATCATTCTGCGCAAAAAGTTAGTTAAAATAAGTATTGGCTTGGGTTTAATGCCGATTGTAGACGGGGTTTAAAACGGGTTTTGTAGGGCTAATGAAATTCAGTTTTTGATTATTTTTTTATTAAGTAACAAACTGAAAACGGACAGAGAAAGGTAACAAAAATATTCTCAATCAATTTTCCGTTGCATGTGAAACAAGCTTAAAATAAAAAAATTAAAAACTTTGAAATATTGGGAATTGATTTGTTTTTTTTTGCGTGTTATTACCTTTACATCTCGCGTGTCTTGTGAAACATAATCTAAACAAAGAGTTTTATTACGAAAAAATACAAAAACTGACATAAACTAGTCGCAACTTCCTTCCATTTAGAATATTTGTAGCCTGGACAGCGTATTCTATATATGTAAAATACAAATTTTAAACTTGTTTTGAGGACTTTTGCTGCAGTTTTCTGTAATTCTCACGATGTTTCATACGACGTAATGAAAACTCACGCGAGAAATAAATTTCAGTTTAAATTTCTTAATACACTTTTAATTACAACCCCCGATTTTGAAAGAAAGCGTAACACTTATCAATTAAACTAAATAAATAATTTCAATTAAGAAAATGCATTTGAATTTTTAGAATCACACAAGTAGTTTGGAACTCTTCAAAACACAACAGCCCTTACTATTATTTTTCACAAACTATTCTATTTCTTTCCACGTTCCATTTTAATTTCTGTCTAAGACCCACTTTTTCAGTATATCGTGTGTAATATAAATAGCGTACAAAATAAAAGATATATCAACGATTCAAAATTTAAAGCATTACATTTTGATACTAAAAAACTATTTCTTGATAAAATAGTTAATGATATTTGAGTGATTCAAGACGTGACGTCACAACGCGCTCCTTTTAAAAATTTTTGTTCTGAAAATTGCACTTTTCCGATTTGTACCTTCTCAGTAAACAACATAACGAAATAAGTCATGACTAAATGTGAGTTTTTGAAAAATCACTTCTAAAACATCGGTTTTATTGTATATAATGGAAAATAAGAACTGTAGAGATGCTGGGTGTTCGCCTGGAAAGGGTCTTGACTAGGATTAATCGATCGTCAGAAAAAGATCAATTCAGATGGACGGTCGTAGGATCGATCCACCTTAAAAATTTAAACTCTAGGATCGATCTCTGATAGATTGATCTAATCAATTTTGTTTAGCAGTTTGATATAAAAAGGGCCAAAAAAGAACACAAAGTTTCAAAGATGCATTAGCCTTCTATCTTTGGTAGAAATAAATGCTTGTGAACACTTTTATTAAGGTCCCCAATATATTGAAAATTTCATATAACAATTCCAAAAAAGCCAATCTAATTTTATGTATTGCATTCGACTAAATGCCCAACAAATAGCATTCTTTGATATTGAAGAAATTAAAATTTGGATCTAAATTGTATGTATGTATGTATGTAGTTGAACCCACCAGTGGCTGATAGGTCTTTCGACCCGAGGCAGTACGGGAAGTCTCGATCGTACATTCAAAAGTTGTTGATGCTTAACTCATCAACAATAATTGCAGCACAACCAAGGGGTCCGTTACCATTGGCTTGGGACAGGTTTTACTCATCTCATTCCCTTCCAACTGTTCAAAACAAATAAAGAATCTTGAAAAGGAGCCTAAGTAGCCTAATCATGATTCCAAATTTGCCGAGATACTCCGGCTGGCTTGAACCCACAATCCATTGTATATCAGTTTTCCGCTCGTTTGATGCCCTGTCCAATACCCCCACTAATCTATTAAAGCTTAACCTTTAATAGAGTTAAGCTACTTTGATTGTAGGAATTTAGTAAAAAACAGTTGCACATTTTTAACATCTTACCTGGTACCATTTTAAAAGGATACTAGAACGTCTTCAATGAAAAGGTGCTTCTCTTCCTCCCTAAACGGCTTCGTGAATTTTTTAATCCTTCAACTGGCTCGCCTCTATAAAAACCATTTGAATTTTGATAATTTCTTCAATCAAAGTACTGATGAGCCTTAATTAAAATTTGGATCTAAATTATCGAATAATTGAATCGAAAATGAACCGATCTAATCAATTTTTTTTTCATTTCAAAAAATTATTCCAAATAAGCGTTTAATAAGCGTAAGTTTAAAAGAACGATCTTCCATAGATCGATCCAAGATTGACCAATCCTAGTACAAGACACTCTACTTAGAAATTCATAATTCGCTGAAATTTCAAAAATTATATAAAAAAAAATTATCACTCAAATAATTCTCTCTAATGAATCAAAAACTAGCTCAGATCGAACGAGTATAAAACTGATAGAAGAAACAACGGAGAACGTTCAACTTTTTTAGACAACATTTTCGATAAGGATAAAAGCTTCGTTTGCACTTGCCAGTAATTTCTCTGGTGTACCTTACATTTATTTTAGACCAATCAAATCAAACAATAAAAAAATTATCATTGTTGCTTATTTTTTCCGTAAGTTGCCTATTAGCTTTTCTGTAGTTTTACATGCTTTCATGATCGAAGGTAAATTATGAATCGAAAATACAAAATCTAAATATTGTAACAAATTTTTTATTTCAGAATACAAGCTAGTAAATCAATTTTTAAAAAATATATAGAATTTTGATTTTATTATCATAACTCAGATTTTGAATTCATTATAAGCCATTTTTGATTAATTAGTTATAAAACTCAAAAATGAATAATATCATGAAATTTATATGTATGAGATGGTTTTAAATTTGAATTTCACAATGCCATTAACCATCAGAATTAGCGGCACGCTATCCAAACATACGGGGAAATTGAGCTTGTAGATTTTCTATCTAAAATCTATAAACCGTGACAAACTGCTATCTTCCCCCCTCCCCTCCATAAACGCGTTACGTAATATTTGAATAGTCTCTAAAAGCTATTTTTACGATGCATCGGGATTTTGTTGATCACTCTTAAACACAAGTTACACGTACTATAAGCTGTAAAACTTTTTTTTGTATTATTTTTTCATTAACTAAATCAGCCACAATGCAAAAAATATTGGAACAAAGTTTTTGTCACAAATTTGTATGGTGTCGATCCGAAATTTCCCTGATCGAAGTATAGCGATTCCTGTGAAGAGTGTATTCACACGCTTGTGGGTCCTAACATCAAACAGAACAATTAACCGGGCCTCAAATCTGCATGCACTGCATAGTAATGTTTAATCACAAAACCCCTAGTTGCAGCTCAACTATAAGATGTTTTCCAATGGCCCGTTGAAAGAGTTGGGTATTTGTGGAACATAATTTTGTGTCGTTTTTCTTCGATGGACTCTTGTTTTGAGCTTGAGCTTGAGCTTACTATCAACTACGGTCCACCTGCGGCCCCAAGGCCAATGGCATAATGGTTGCACTCCGTGATTGGCTCGAAATAATCAACATTGCACAATGAACCAAATGAAAGATTGCTGGGAACAAGCAATTCAATCTCACTGTACAGTTTTGAGACTTTAATAACGACGCCAGCCAAGTCCGTGTAGTCGATAGAGGAAAGGGAAATGCAGCACATGTGAAGACTTGTTTTCCGGAGACCGGCTGTACGCCATCCCTCCACAGATCTCACGCTGAGTGTTAAGGGGTAAGGGTAATGTGGCATGGAAATCACCTTGGTAAGTGATGAACCACTTATTTAAAAACTTTGCTTCTAATTACCTACATCTGATAAATGGCCTGCCTTCGACCAGACCGAACTGAACGCCATTATGTTATTCTTATGTGAAACCGAAACATCTAAAATAATTCACTGGGATGCGTTCCTTGGATTATAAACTACTGATTCTGGTTTTAAAGTTATACTTATTTTGTCTGTATTTGAAAATATTTGTACATTAAACTCGACTGGCTCGAAAAAATGCTGATGACGTTCAGTTCAGTCTGGTCGAACCCTGACCAAATAATCTTTAATTTTAAACTTTCTCTTAAAGTTCATATTCGATCTTTATCAAACAAAATTAATTAAAAGAAAACCGGCCTCTGATTTTAATAAATTAAATGAATTAAATGCTGTTTTGTTGTAGATGTTAAAGTTCAAAATTGGTACGCATTATTCATTTCTATTTTACATTTACTGTCTCTTTCTAAGCTTCGTCTTTCAAATATTTTCCGAGAAATTGAATTCATTTCACTATAAGTTAGGTGAATTAAGGTAATGAACAAAATAACTAAATCCAATCCTACAACATTTTTTATTTTAGGAGTAAAACAAATGAATGATACTGGTTCGCTTGCTCTTTTCTAGTTTTCTTATCATTTCTATCATTTCACGATATTATGATGTTTAAAAATAATTGATATCAGCACCAACATGTGAAAAGGGTATAAAAAAATAAACAAAACCCGTTTTCAATGGATTCAAACAGCCCAATATAAGCTCTACACAGCAAAAAAAATGTAACGGTGGACGATGTAATTTCTGTGAATGATGTAAATTCATTGATTACTAGCTGACCCGGTGTGCTTTGCTACACCTTTCATGATCAAATGATATTTTCAAAAATTATTCAAATCTATTGTTTTGTTGGCATTATTTTAAATCAAATTATAACGTATTTCATAAGCAACCACTGCAAAATGAGAGCTGCAGCTAGAGTTTCGAATTGCAACACAAAGAAAACTTAAACAAATATTCTGAATCTTGCTCTATAAATTTGTGTTGAAGATCTGATCATTTTAATCTGTCTGTAGGTTCCTGTATTCCCAACTATGTATATCCTATATTCCCAATTCTATCATCCTACAGCAAGAAAGGGTACTCAAATACTTTTTGATGCCAAATATGGTTTCATTTGCTCGATTAATTCTTGAGTTATGCTAAAAATTGTATGGAAGCCCCTCTTTCCCGCTTTATATCTTTCCGCTGAAAAACGGTGGGTTATCTCTCGTATCTAAATTCCCTCACATGATATGGTAGATATGGTTCAATTTGCTCGATCAACTCTCCAGTTATACTGAAAATTGTAAGGGGAGGGGTTTCCCCCTTTTCATCCACCTCTTTGAAGGTGTAACGGATACCAGTTATTCATAGAAGTATTTCTCGTACCCAAATATCATTCCATGCCAAATTTGGTTCCATTTGCTGTTGTAGTTCTTGTGTTATAAAATAAAAATTATATGAAACTTCCCTCCCCCTTTCATTTCTACCCGCTGGAAGAAGGAAGGGGTCTCAAACAATCATTAGAACATGTCACGTTCCCAAATATCCGCCCATGCTAAATTTGGTTCCACTTGCTTGATCAATTTTAAAGTTATGTAAAAAATTAAAAAGAGGGCCCCTCCCTCCTTTATATCTCCCTACTGGAAAGAGGGAGGGATCTCGAATAATCGTAGAAATATTTTTCGTATCCAAATATATTCCCATGCCAAATTTGGTTCCATTTGCTTAATTAGTTTATGAGTTATGTAAAAAAATATGAAAGAGGCCTCTCCCTTTCAACTGCGAAGAGGGAGGGGTCTCAAATAATCATTGAAATATTTTTTGTATCAAAATACCTTTCCATCCCAAATTTGGTTCCAATATCTTTATTAGTTTTCGAGTTATATGAAAAATTGTAAGATAGTCCCCCAGCCCCCTTCCTATCACCCCACTGAGAGGAGGGAGGGGTAATTAATATTCATTGAAATATTCCCCGTTCCCAAATACCACCCAATGCCAAATTCGATACCATTTGCTTGATTGGTTCTCGAGTTATGCAAAAAATTTTCTTTTGTTTGGGAGGCCCCTCCCCCCCTTGTCTTCGATGGACTCTTTTTTCCAACTTTAAAATTCAGAAAAATATAGAATACATTGTAAAAATACACTTTTAGCTCAGCTCTCTATATGCAAATTTTGAAACAAAAATACGCAATGGGAGATTTTCTAAAGCGTTTGCAAAGTTATGCAATTTTTTGCAACTATATATCATTACATGAAATTTGACATTTCTGAGAAAGATGTGGGAATCTACGCAACGTGGAATCTTTAAAGCATGTTTAATTGTTACTCGAAATTAGCTCTGTGGCTTGATGTCCGCAGATAATCTACTCCGATCATGACATCCCGGTTTGTGCCCATAATTGGCATAGGATTTGAACCCATAACCTATCACAAGACAAAGGCATCCATCGAGGATATACACGAATGAATCTTCTGTGCGCTGTGCGTTTTTTGATAGGATTCCATTCTTGATTGGTCGTAATAGAAAGACCGTGACAATTGAACCCGGGGTCTTAAAAGCTTCGTTTCGGTTCAAAACTCATCTGTGAATTTTTATAGAATTTTCAAGTAATGGTTACATGAGTAAATTATTTTGTTATGAAAAATCTACACCATTTTTGTTTTTTCTGTGGAACCGAGTCCGCTAATATTTTTTTGTGCCTATTTATAAAATATTTGAGGTAAATTTTCCGCTGAACAACCGAAGAAATTTTCGGAGCGAGAAAGTAAAGAAGGAGAAATCCAAGTTTTGCAACGTGTGGCTTAACTGAGCGGCTAACTTGAGTAAGAGAGCGTCACACGTTTTTTGATGTGACGGGGCCTCCCAGAAAATACACCCTTCACCTGAATATGGGTCCCATGGCGACGAACGTGTTAAACCATCTTTCATGTTATAATTTGCATTTCTTGTGAAAATTAGGGATCGAAAAAAAAGGATGTTAGTTGAACAAACTAGATAACCTACCTGTCGTGTCGTTATTTTTTCTTTAAAAAAAAATTACGAAAATTTTTTCTTTATCTGAAAAAAAAATGAGGGTTTATCATTTTAAAAAAAATCGACTTCCTTAAAATCAAATTTATAAAATAAAAATATTACTGTCGAAAGTAAACTATAGCTTAAACCGGCTGATGCATCATGTACCTTAAAGCCATCACGCTTTGGTACAATTATATCTGACGACTTTCATCAGAACGATTGATTGATGACCGATGATGAGATTGGAGTCCTGTGTCCAACAGTGACATGACGGAAATTCACCGGCAGGAAAAAAGCGAATCCGACTGACTGTCGTTAATTGATGGTCCATGGACGGCCACGGAAATCGCTGCCAGCAAATCTGAAAATCTTTCTTCTTCGTTCAGTTATCGAAGGGAAACAATCAACGATACGAATCTGTAGCTTCAGCTTGGGTCTCTATTTATAATGATAATGAAATAAAAAGATTTACTCATAAATCAAAAGATTTCATCGTTTAAATTCTAGATTGAGAAATAGAATAAAAATGTATGATAAATATATCCCTTATACACTTTATATGTATGAAAAAGATAAGAAATCAAGTTAGAGAAAAAACAGCTGATAAAATAATAGACAACAGACGTAAACTCTCACGCATTAATAAACACACAAAACTGTTTACTGTGTCCCTGACAACAAGGAGCCTTATCTATATTGCTGCCCTGTATTTGCCAGTGAAACGGTTTGCCATTGATATACAAGTCCCCTTCTATCTACTATGGGGAATTCTAATCGATCCGCAACATCCGATGTTGTCAATGGAAAGGTGGAGTCTTTTTTTGTCACGTTCCTAAATATGTTCCTACCCGTTTTTAATAATAAATTTAAGTTAAACAAGATTTTTTTATTAAATTTGTTTTGTTTTGTTGGAACCAGGAAATGAAACAGTTATTAAAATTACAAAACATGGGTAACAACTTTAATCTCGTTGACGGTACTGATGATTCATTGTTTTTCTTTATCAATCAAATTTTCTTTTTCGGTTCTCCATGTAAGACTACCGAATGATAATAGCTGCCATTATTGGAACGAAATCAAGAGACCGTCATAAATGGTTTACCATCTAATTGGTCCGGAATGATCTAGGAGTTAAAACAGTAAATTTTTTTTTCTTAAAGTAAGCGTTGAGTCAATGCTTAACATCAATTTCAGTTTTCAATTATATTATGATTATGTTTTTAAATTAATCTGTGTCTAAAAAAAGCATTTTTTTTGTTAGAATTCTCTATCGCAGAAAATCTGTAATCTGTTGACTCTTACGAATCTTAAGAAGTGTGCAATATTGGTGACCCCAGTGCCTAAATTACACGTTATCTCATTCTTTCCTCCTCATCGCCCACTGACATTGGTTGCCGTTGTATAACTAATCCCTTCTATCTTAATTAAATTGATATATACTAATCGGCAAGGGCTGTACAAAAAAATAAATCTTTTATTTATTTATTTATTTATTGTACACTAGCTGACCCGGTGTGCTTTGCTACACGTTCCAAAAATAAATGAAGCCCCTGTATGGCCCATTTTTTCGACCCCAAAAACTCTCTCATATTAAATTTGGTTGAATTGGTTGATTGTTCTTCAGCTATACAACGAAATTTATATGGAACTTCCTCCTTACTCCCCTCTACACACTGCAAGGCAGATGGTTGCATAACAATCATAGGCACATGAACTCTGTATCAAATTTAGTTCCATTTGTCAGACAAGTTTTTGGGTTATTCAAAAAAATTGTATGGAAGCACCTCGCCTTCATTTCTGTATCCCCTATGAAAAGTGGGATGGGTATCAATTAATCGTACATACGTTTCTCGAATCCAAATAAACTCGAAAAAACAACTTTTGGTAGGTAAAAGTGGAGGCAATACACAATATTATTCGTACACCCTGAAAGCAGCGATGCCATACATACCGATTTTTCCGAATTTTTATACCGATTTCTAAAGAATATTTTGACCAAGAATCTGTATATATACAGAATACCGATTTTTTTGTCAAAACCTACCGATTTCATACAGATTTTTGAAAAACTCGTTCTGACAGGCTTTTTTTTTCAAAATATAACTAGGTATCGTTTTTCTTTCTTTTTTTCAATTTTGATTTGAACAATTGAATTCTTATGCCTATTTTGCTATCAAGTCTCAGAGAATTAGAAAGCATTCTGTCTATGCCAACCTTCTTGAGATCGAATTTCGATTATCAAATAACATGGTAGATTAGAGATTATAGCTGTTTAATACATAGACTAAGGTTGCCAAATTTTTTCAGCACGTATCCGGGCCGAACAAACTGGGCAATTTTCTTTACAAACCTGGCAAAATTCGGGCATTTCATTTCTAAATTGACGACCAAAAATCCGGCCGATATCTAGGCCAATTTTGTCAAAACCCAGAAATTACTCAACAAAAATCAAGATAAAAAAAATTGGAAAAAAAATTTCATGAAAATTCATAAACAGATTTTAAATCGTATTTTAGACTTCGAAAAAATCTTTCATGATTATTTTTGCAAAATTTGCTCAATTTTTTTTATTTTGGTGGCTCAATAAAAATTTTACTACACAATTTTTTTTTTGATTTGCCAAAAAGTGCCGGACTGTTCCCAAAATCCTAACCCGCATAAAACCGGGCAATCTGGCAACCTTAACATAAACAGATCATATCTTGAAGTATAGCACAAGAGATCTGAAAACTGGTAAAAATTCTTTAAAAAGTTTAGGTTTTTTTTTCGAAAAGCTTTAAAAATTACAAACATTTAGAAAATAAAGGGTTTCACACAACAACTTTCCCGAAGACCACGAGTAATTTTGATTTCCAAGAAAAAGATTATGGAAATTTACATTCGTTTTATTTCTAAACAACAAAAAATTGGAATATTGAAGAAATTTTAGAGGTATTTAAACGGATTTTTGATATTTAAAAAAACAATAAATCAAAACGCTTGGCAGTCATCAACAAAGTTGTTGAATGAGTTTAGATTTTCAATATCAAATACTCACTGACTTTCTTGAATGATGTCAGAAATAACTATTTGTAATTTTATCTATTCCAATTTCTAAAAATTGTAGAAAAATAATTTTTTTTCAACGATGTATTTCTGAAACAAGAACATCCATGAATGTAGGATAAAAAATTGATTCAAAATCAGCACCAAAAATGCTGTTCCCCCGTGCAGTATTCAGTATAAAGAATTAAGTAGCATAAAAATACTAAATGATTATAGTGTTAGAGTGAGTAACACAATAAAGTCGCAGTGGACTGTCTTTTTAACAGAAAATATTGTGATTGAAATTGCGATATCAGCAAATTAGCAATTTTTTCAATATTCTTTCAATAAAAATAGTTTTTAAAAGCCTCGAAATAAAAAATTGGTATTCATACCGATTTTTGGAATTTTCATACCGAATACCGATTTTTACGGACTTGGAAATACCAATTTCAATGCGGCATCACTGCCTGAAAGTATGCGAGAGAGCACAAGTTTTGCTCTCAATGCATGCAAACCGTTGCCAGCGACAATATTTGTTACTTCTCTCATTGGTCAATTTCTCCGAATGATCCACCTGATTTCTAGCAATCTGGTTGCACCGCTTATCGCAGAGAGAACAACAAGGTTGTTTTCTCTTATGAATCCCGCCTGGGAAAACAAATTTGCAAACATGGCGCAAACATGGGCAAACATGCGTCATTTTTATCATATCCGATTTAGACCGACTTAAAGTAACCATTTTTATGATCGTTTACTTATTTGGTTGGAATTTGCATTTTAAATAGTTATATAACAGTTTTCCGAACATGAAAAAAATAAAAATTTTGTTTTGCATTCAAATTTGTAGTTCTTAAACTTAATCTTAACAAAAAATTCAAACATTTGAAGCTTCGAAATGGCGATCCAAAAATGGAAAACTCAGATTCATCATTTCAAATTCACATTTCAATTCAGATTCACAATACAAAAATAAAATAAAATACTAAATTTAGATTGAACCTGAACTACAGAATTGAAATAATATATTCATGAATGAGGGCTCTAAAACTTGGCTCATAAAATTCTAAACTGGAATTAAGATTCGGATATCGTATTTTTTGTTCATTTCAGAAATCGTATAGAAATTCGGATACAGGTTCAAAACTCAATTTTCGAATTCAGTTTTTAAGAATTCAGACTCAAAATGCAGATTCAAAATTCAGAGAAAGATTTAGCTAGTAAATAAATTTTACAATCAGTATAAATTGTTGAGGAATCCAAGAGATCATCAACATGAGATTGCTCGTCTATTGAATTCCCAGATTTGAAAACTAGTTTATCAACGAAATTTTGCAGAATATCAGAAACAAAAAGTAGAATGTGAATTAGTTTTCTAAGTTTTGTTAAATGCGAAAGACCCAAATTTTAATTTTAAAAAATCATCCACAGAATTAACATTATGGAATTAATTCTTTATGAAAAAAAGCTGTTAAAGAAACATATGAGTTTACCCCAAAAAAATCTGTACAAAATATTTTCTCGGTGTATTGTTTAACATTATAAAGACATTAAGGACCCTGAGAAAATCTAAGCCGTCAGACACAAATATGGCATTTTTTATTTTTCAGAAACCAATAGACAAAATTCTGCTAATTTATTATATTTGAGTAACGGGAAGTGTTGTGTTAAATTTTGTAAAATGAGGTTTTATTTATAGATTCATGACATTTGAATTATGCTTTTTAATGCAGCATATTAGTGGCAAGCGAAAACAACGAGATATCTTGTATTTAGTCCCCAAAGTGTTAATATTGCAAGCCAAATTTCAAACTTGAATCATTAAGTTAATGCATCAAGCCAATTTGATCCTGATTTTTTTATTTTGAAATCTGATTTATTTTCATCAAAGGTTAAAATCTTCGAATTTGCAGAAGAGTTTGGAAGATTGAACTTGTTTCATTTGAGTTTAACTAAATAAGTTTGATCAATTTCAAAGATTTTAACCATCGATGAAAGCGAATTTTGCTCACGTTTTAGGTTTAGTACCAATTTTTCAAAGTTACGATTTAAAAGGAAACACTATGAATGTAAAATATTGAAAAATGAATAATCATATAGCAACAAACCAAATTTGTTTTAATTTTTTTTTGTAATCGTTTATTATTGGGAAAAAAATTATACGTAAAAATCAGTCAATAGCCCCCGTTAGGCCGAATGGGTTATCAAACCGAATAGGCCACAAAGCCGAATGGGTTATTCAGCCGATGGTTATCCAGTCGAAGGCTGTTAGACCAAATGGTTGTTAGGCCGAATGATCATCAGGTTGAATGGTCATTAGGTCGAATGGATGATAGGGCACATGTTCGTAAAGCCGAATAGTCATTAGGACGAACGGTCGAAAGGCCGATAAAACATCTTCAACGCTTGCCTGAATGTTAAGCCGGATAAACGATAGGGCCCAATGGTCGTTAGACCAAATGGATGCTAGGCCGAATGGTCTTTAGGCCGAATGATCATCAGGTCGAATGGTCCTTCGGCCGAATGGATACTAGGCCGAATGGATGCTAGGCCAAATGAATGCTAGGCCAAATGTTTGTTAGTCTAAATGGATTTTAGTCCGATTGGATACTAGGCCGTATGGTTGTAAGGTCGAATAGCCATTGGACGTATCATTCATTCACAATTATCCGGCCTTGTATCCATTCGGCCTTGCATCCTTTCGGCCTAAAATGCAGACAAGCGTTATAAAAATCCTATCGGCCTAGCGACCATTCAGCCTGATGACCATTCGGCCTGATTATCATTCGGCCTAACAACCATTCGGCCAAATATCTTTCGGCCAAAT
>NC_073692.1:147675837-147700837 GCF_029784155.1 Uranotaenia lowii
TCCCCGAAGTTTTTTTTTTACTTTTTCTGACATAGTTCAGTAATGTAGAAGAATTTCAACAATTTTAATGCATTCAATTATAAACCTAAGAAATAAAAAAAAAATCATCTCATTGTTTACACTATTTAAACACAAAAAACAATTTTGTTTTTTTTCTGCATAAATTGCTTAGTTAGAGGTCAATAAAGTTATTTCCGTTGACGATTTTTTTTTCTGAACAGATTCATTTTAGTCCATGCAGTTGAGGGTTAAGACGCTTTTCATAAGAATTCATAAACTCATGGTAAAAAAGAAAATACAGTTTATATGACATGGCATCTAACTGAGTTAATTTTGAACATTTTTTTTATTCACATGTCCTGAGTTCTGGAAAGTTTCGTTTTGGTTAAAAACTCCTCCATTTCTTTTTATTTTGCAGAATTATAAAGTATCGTTTTTATTAGTGAATCTGAACTTTAAGGTTTGTATGAGACAATCTAAAATTTTGTTCTGAAAAACGAACATGATATGTCTTTTTACTCTGAAGCTGCGCTGTCTAATTTTTTTTGCGCCTATTTATAAATCCTTTTAAATGAAATTTTCTGCTTAGCTTTTTGTCGAAATTTTTCGAAACATTCAAATTTCAGTAGATTTGAATTTTATTGAATTGAGGATAAGAAATTCAAAATTAATAAGTAGATATCAGTTATATAATGAAGACATATTCTAAAGATATAGTGAAATTTACAAAGTAAAATAGGTGTATTATTTTGAAAAACCTATCGAAAAAATTAACTATTGAAAAAAGTTATAAAACTTTGAATTCTAAAAAATGGAATGTACCTATTTATACTCTCGAAGATTAATTTTCACATTTTAGAGCTCATAAACGTTCATTTGAAATTCGATTTAAAAAAATACTTATTTGAACAAAAAGCTAAAAAAAGGCTAAACTTCAATTTAAAATAAAATTTAAAAAAATAATTAAGAAATCTTTAATAATATTTTCTAAAATAAGTCTAATCATAAACAATGACGAAAACACATTTTTATGCATGGATAAATTGGTCAACGGATAATCGAGTCCTACCTGTAAAATGAAATTCAGCAAATTTGCAAAAAGGTTTATAAAGGTAATATGTAGTCATTTGTACTTAAATAGTTAAAAACTGTGACCTTAGTGACCAAATTAAAAAAAAAGTTACTGTGGGTGGAGTGATCAGCTCAAAAAAGGGACAACGTCACTTAAAAGTGACCAACTTCTAGCCTCGGATTTTCCGAAACAAACAAGTTTTGTGTCTTAAGGGTAGAAAATTTTGTTTTCGTCAGTGACTGATTTTCGAAAGTAATTGTTGTTTAAATGTTTTTAGAACAAACAAGTAAAATAATTTTATTTTTTTTTTCAGCCTATATTGCATCTAACAACTGAACAAAATCTTACAAACCTTCTAAGTATTCAACTCTAGAAACATTTAAAAATCAGGGTTGCTGGCGAACCGGGAAAACCGGGAAAACCTGGAAAAACTTTGGCATTGCATCACGACACCGGGAAACCGGGAAAAACCGGGAATTTCGGCTCCTCACCGGGAAAATTTACATGTTTGATATTTTTTCATAAACGCTTATTTTCGTTCATTAGTAAACACAAGAAGTTTGAATCGCTTTTTTAACTCATTGCGGAGAAATATGACTTATCTCATTTTTTCGCTCTCCGCAAGCAAATTTTAAATAGAGTTACGTCTCTTTTTTACTAGAAAAAGATATTGGTTTTCCAATGTTATTGTTGTTTTGTATTTCGTTTGAACTGGCCTGAGGAACGAAGCATTACATTGCAAATGTTAAGTTTTTAATCCATTCTACGTTAAGCTGTTGCTTGAAGTTTCCGAAATCTAAGGTCTTAACCGTGATATAAAATAATATTTTACACTCAAACAATTAAAGTCCAGCCCTGTCTTCTACACTCAGAGAAATCTTGGTGTTTGATCCAAAAAAAAAAAATTCATTGGTTTGTATTTAAAAAAAACATTTTTTCAAAAACAAGTCTTTGGATTTGTACAAAAAATATAACTGCATTCAGAAAATAACTAAATATTTTCCTGCAATCTGATGATTTTAAGTTTTGTACGACAAATCCCCATTCAAGTTGGTTTTATAATATGTTTCGATGTATTATTAACATATTTCTATACAAATTATACCTTTTTTCTAGAACTCTTTAAAAATTTTAGAAAATTTTTATCGGCTGCAAAGTACTACATTATAGTTTCAAGATCAATTTAACCGGACTTATTTTTTTTGAAATTGTTGAAATTGTGGAGTTTTTTAGATTTGGTAAAAAAATCATGAAAACCCTGTCAATTTGAAACGAAAAGATTATGTGTTAGAAGACGCCGAAGTGTTTGCCATGATTTCTAACGGTTTAACAAGTTTTGGGATACAATTATTAGAAATTTGAAGCCCTTTATATTGATTTTTTTTATTCACCATGATTTATTATAAAAAACGAGTACAATAAATATCGGGTAAATCATCATTTATAACGAGAAAACCTAGGAAAAACCGGGAAAAACTTTGGAATTTTTAAACGAAATATCGCTAGCAACCCTGAAAAATGTATAGCCAATAGGTACATTCATTTTAGTGCTTCAGACCAAATAAGAAAAATTTCACAACATTGAAACTGACAGTAATCAAGTAAAAATCATCAGATCAGCAATTTTTTTTAGAATTTGAATTAAAAACTGATACATCCAACTACAGAGAAGTGAAATTTGGTTTTAATTCAACAATCTTTTAAATTGTTTTTTTTTATTTCAAATTCCTCAAAATTTATGTCATTCCGAAGGTCTACAACAAACAATTCTTCTGATGAAACGGAAGCTCTTGGCAGGAAATGATTGAATTCACGTGGAAGTTGAACTTTTCAGCTTTGTTTGAGTATAGTTTTTGTGTTTATACGATTGTCATGTTGTTATTTAATTTAGATTTGTTCCAAAAAAGCTAGGTATACCGTCAACTTGGGAATCATGCAACACTTTTCAACTTCAATGCCTTCTAAGAACTTAATGTCCACAGATAATCATACTGCTTAATCAAAAGTTTTAAGACTGAAAGGGCATCAACTTGACATAGTCAGAAATATTATTGTTTTCACCAGTTACTTTACAAAAACATTCGATTTTCACCCTGCTAAGAAAAAAGGGTAAGTTGCAACTAACTATGTTTTTAATGAAAATCAAACTTTTTATTTTTTTTTATAAATTTGCGATTTCATTTCATAACGCTTAATGCACTAATTGCAGTAACTTTTGGTTTTGTTTGAATTAAATTTTTCATTTTTTCTGTCAAAAATGTTTTTGGAGAAAAGGCATAAGGGTGTTGCATACATTTAGGGGTATAAAATACCACAAAAATTCTACTAAGTTGAAATCATAAAAAAATTATGTGTGGATGGATGAAATTTTGAAATTTACGAGCATGTGATGCAAAACCATTATATTCCAGCATATGGAAACGAGATTTAAAAGGTGAATGTTTGATTTGCATTTTGATGCGTTTTAGCCCATACTGAATTATAAAACTATTTATTTGAAAAAATTTGGTAGTTTTCCGAAAAATATTTTCCCTCCAACAGAGTTGGTAAAGGATAATTAAGACAATGTAAAGATTGTAGGTGATAAAGAATAGGGTACAGTTTTTTAACGGCATCGAAAATCGTAAAAACTTGCATCTATTGCTCGATTTAGTGAATTTTCTATAAGAATAAAAAACTTAAAAAAAGACTCTCTCACGATGTAAGAAACTATTTTTTTTTTCTTTTTGATAGGAGTTTACTGCCGTTCTAAGCAAGATTGTCCCATGTGGAAAAACGTGCAAACGAGAAAAACGCGATTGAAATATCAGCTTTATTTCCAATTTTTCTCTCAAACTAAAAATTCACCGACAGTTTTCTCGTAGTGAACAGTTCAAGTTAATCAGTTTACAATGTTTTCTGCCAAAAAAACTACATTTCCTACAAAAAAGAACAGCAAATTAGAGCCAAAAATGCTCCGTGTGACAGTTTTGCGTAGAATCAGAACACATGCCGATGCTGGTTCTACGAAAAACTGTCACACGGCTACAATTTTTCTATGATTTTAAAAGCTTGCGTAGTTTATTTTTTCCCAAAAACTCATGCTAAACCATAATTTGAGAAATACGTTCCTCTTTGGTTATAAAAATATATAGTTGAGTATGGATCCTGTAAGTAGTGCCTACCGAAAAGTGTTTAGTGAAAATTTCCCTGAATAAAACACTCAAGGCTTCTCGCTCCTCCTCAGCCCTCTACTTTAGTGTTCTTTTCAGTGAATAACATTAAATTCAACAGTTTGAACTCATCTTAAGACAATTTTTTGATAAAATTTACATTTTTCATAGGATTTTCTCTAGTGTGACATTCTTGCGTAGAACTATCAACATAGAGACAACCATCTTGATGAAAATTTCGTATAAGTTCGGAACAAAGAATATGTACTTGTTTGTGTTTTTATTTGAAAGTTAACACTAAAAGAGACCGTTTCCAGCAAAATAGTGAAAATGACCCAAAAGTCACATGGGACATTCTTGCTTAGAACGGCAGTTTAACCCGTTAAGGTCATTCTTTCTCGGTAAGAAACTATTTCATAATCATTTTGTTATCATTTAATCTTGCGTGAAGTTACGTCGTATGAAACATCTGAAGAATTCACAGAAAACTGCTGGAAAAGTTATCAAAACAACTTTAAAATGTGTATTTTACATATAGAACTAGTCGATCTTCGATCGACCTTTTCAACTCCGATTTTTGATTTTTTGGATCGATTCTTTAACCAGGAAAAAATCGATTAGATCGGTTTATTTTCGATCCGATCTTTCGATCTTTTTTTTTTTTCATTAAGGGAAAATAAGGGTATAATGGCCACCTTAAGGAGGACGCTTATTTAACCATAGGAAACAGCCGTAGAATCTAGCAGCGAATATAATTTGATGAAGTCTACTGAATTATAGAGCTACAGCTTGACTAGTTTACATCTGACGATTTACCTATTGGTAAGGTGTCGGAGAAAGAATCAGAAAACTCGAGTTCGATTACTGGTCAAGCCGATTTTTTTTTCATTTAGCGTTCATGATCAGTTGAAAAATAATTTTAGAATTTTTTCATTTATTTCAATTGAATTTCGAAAATTATTTCCAAAGAATTAATTGAGTGAAAGAAAGTGTTGATTGATTAAGAATAAAAAAATTGCTAGAATTTGCTAATCTTAAAAAATAATAGCAATTTTCCAAAAATTCCTTTGTTAAAAAAAATGTTTTTTTTCCGCATATTTTTTTTTCGAAATCTCTTACATTCATTCATTAATCTTAATAAAAATACCTTGAAATAATTTCTTTTAACTTCTAAAATATTTCTTGTCAGTACATTACATAAAGTATCAAAGTGTTTCCGAGATATTTAGATTTTGATTAGTGTTGTTTTAAAGCACCAACTTCGGTTCACCTTACAAAATAGCGCTTAATTTTTTTTCTTTCCATATGTAGAAGGACTATACAAATTTGAAATTGTGTGTCTTTTTTGCATATTTTTGATAAAATGCAGTTCCTTCTTGTAACAAATAGAAAAGATCGATTAATCGGAGATCGATCTTCAAGCTCCGATTTTATAGATGGATCGATCCCAAAACCGTTCATCTGAATCGATCTTTTCCCGAAGATCGAACAATCCAAAATATTGAATATGTTGTCCAGGCTACAAATATTCTAAATGGATAGAAGTTGCAACTAGTTTTGTCAGTTTTTGTACTTTTTTCATAATAAAACTGTTTGTTTTTATTTTGTTTTTGTTTGATTTTGTTTAATAACTTTATTACATTATATTAAAATAAAAATTGAATAAGTGTCTAACCCTGCTGTTGCATGCTACCCTGTTTTGTTTATGGTATTCACTAAGTTCTACCGTAAGAAAAAAAACATCAGGAGCCTACTTAAGTGGCGAATTCCGAAGAAAAAAAGACAACAGAGATATTGAATATACTTGGAAAGCCCGACACAATTCAAATTTTGATTTGTTGTATGTAGTTGAAATTTCTTCGACAATTTCATACGTTTTTACCCCTCAATATATCACCATGCTTTTACAAACATAATCGTTGGTGGTTCAAAATATAAAACAATTTCCAGGTTTTGATAGTTGAATGGTATCAAAAATTTGACTCAAACAATATTATAACATGATTGGGCTTGAAAAAAAGTTGTTTGATCATGAAATCGTGTTTTTTTGTAAAACATTTAATTTCAACTAGTTAGTATAAATTTGCAATCAACGATCAGGTTTAATTATCCTTACTACTGTAAGTGTTTGAAAACTTTCAGGTGATACGAAATGGAATCTCTTAGAAAATATTAAAAAAAATGAATGGAAAAGTGTTCATATTTCCCCCAATTTACAGCACAGGTCAACGAATTTATTTAAATGTTTTTCTGATAAAACAGACATAAACTGTCAACAACTGGTCATTTTAATGTTGACTTTTTTTACTTTTAATTCTTATTCATGAAAATGTAACATGGATTGATTTCTCACAGGTTAATTGGAAAATTTTCACATGTTTGACAAAACTTCCAAAGCTTTTCAGGTGAATATCATAGAAGAAGGTTTATACTATACAGTACTTCGAAGATCAGAATCCTTTTTGTAATCATTCACTTAATTTTATTCAAATATTTCAGTCCTTTTCATTGCATAAACCCTTTATGAACTCTTATTTTTTCTTCTAAAATCATGTTTTAAATCCCGGTATTACGAAATCATCCGTTTCCTTGCCTTATTCAACGGTTTTTTTATATCTGATGTGAAGCACACCAGCCAGCAGAGAGAAGACCAGCTCCCTGATTCGTATTCGATCGTCCCATCAGAACCACTTGAAGCAGCCAGGCAGCGCCAGCTCACCAGCATTTGCACAAAAGTGGGACAGAAAATCGTACGATGATGAGAGACACGCTCTACTCTAGCCGAGACTGGCATGATGTTATGATAGAGGTCACTTGGAGGTCGAATGGAGAAAAATTTTCGATGCCGGTAGAAGCGGCCAAAAAAAGATGTTTGAAGTTTGTCCTTTCAGTGACCTCACATCGGTTTGACTCTCTGGAATGATCCCCAGCTGATAAGTTGGGGAACATCATCCTTATCATTTTGGAAGGCCATTCATTGAATTTATGATGATAATGGTTGCTAGCTGGGATGGGCCATTTCAGATCACTTAAGGTTACAATCACCTTCAGCCACATATCACCATTTCCATTTAGGATGCCATTTTGAACTTTTCTTCATAGGTAAAACTGAAAGTGTTCATAGCAAAATCAATAATCTGTGACCCTTATACATAACACAGGGCTTTACAAATTTTAACCTCACCCCCTCTTTGCCTCATCTGGTAGGCTGGACTAAACATGGGAATGAGGCGGGGCCCACTATCAGTTGAAACCGGCTAAACTATTAAATCTTACTTTCACCCCAATAACATTATTAGACTATTGAAGCACAACACTTTTCAATTCCACTTGAAACTGCAATCAGGACAAAATATTATTGCACAATCCTCAAATCGATAACTAACCACACAGGAGGATTGAAATATGGCGACTGACTGTTCGATTCACTCACTCACTTCACTAGTAGATACAACTAAAAAATAGTAGGTAGTAGGCCACTTACCGGGTCGAGTAAGAACTGAGCGATGTTTTCACGTCGGCTTCCAAAAGCTGAGTGTCGAATCAAGGGCAAATGATTTTGTGTTAAATGCAAACCTGCGGGACAGTGGCGCGCGCGCTTCCTCTTCTTTGCTCCGGGATACGGTTTTCTCGCGGATTTGTCGCGAGATTCGCTCGCTCGCGCCAGGACGGAGGGGAAAACCGCGTGCTCTCGCAAGAAGAGTGTAATCGAAATACTTGACCAATACTGAAAACGCCATGAGACCGGTAATTGAACCACCTATGGGGAGCTGTTATTTCACAATGCTGATGGTAATTTCCGCAAATAATTCCTAGTTCGTATTTTGATTTAAGTTTTTGAATTCTACGTTAAAAGTCATTAACTCATAAACTATAATCGCATTCATATTTAGATTTTTGTTTTCCTATTTTCTATTTTGAATAATTAATTTTAGATTTTTGAAGTTTTAATATTAGATTTTTTATTTTTGAAATTTTGAAACTTGAACGATTTATTTGGATTATCAAATTATATCAATTATATACGAAAATAATATTTTTTTAATTTAAAATTGAACTTCAAAACTGAATTTGATAAATATAGATTTGTTTTTAAATTTTTCAAATGACTCTTAATTTTTTTGTTGAGCACTGTTGACTTGCTGTGCTTTTATTCTGAAATATATAACGTGGTTCAGTTGTCTTTTCTAAAATTTTCAACAAATATCACTTTTTTTGTAACTAATTTTTGAAATAACAGTCTTTGAATTATATTTTAACCTTCCAAAGCTGTTCGGCTCAATATGATCCGCCCATTCAAGTAATTATACAAATGAAAACGATTCCAATATACAGAAGAACTGAGATTTTTTAGATACCGAATATGTTCTAGGAAAATAATATTTAAACTAATGATAAAAAATTAACTAAACTAATTTCACTAAAAAGTTTCATCGATACGTTATTGGATGAAAAAATTTGCTAAATCGCTTATTTAAGTATCGCAATGGACTTAGGCAAAGCAAAACGATGAAAATTCGACTTTTCCACGAGAAATGCGGATATTCTCTTTAAAAAGGTTCTTTAATTGTATTGAACATAAACAAACTTCAACAAGTCATTTGGCAAGGAACCCACCGACATTTTTTTTTACATGCGTTTAGAACATAATCACAACTATCACTTCTCGAGAAATGAGGTACGCCAAACTGCGAAAAAGCAAGTTATTGATATTTGGAAAATGTAATTTTTTTTCCTAGGTTTTATTTTAGATTTTGACAGAAAAAGTCTGCAATCTATTTCATTCGAATAGTGTGGAACTTAGAGGTATTGTACAGCTAAGTTAACAATATAGAGCTTAACAATGTTCCACAAAGTTGATGTTAAAGATACAATGAACAACTTTGTAGAACAAACCATGGCTGTATCTTGCTTCTGGGGATTTTTTTTATTATCTGACGAGTTTGTGCCGGGGGTCTTCAGATGTTCCCCAAAATTGAAAATTTGGTTCATTTTTACGACTTAAAAACACATGTATTTTTCAGATTTCTAATATTTTTATTTTTCGAGTAAGCCTCGGTTAGTTTTTTGTAAATAAAAAATAACCATATTTCAAAGCTACATCACTCTGTTATTTTTCAATGGAAATTATAAAATAGCACATCAAAATGCATTGAAATTTTATCAGATTTTCAAATAAAATACTTTTAGAAAATTTATTAGTAACCTTCAACATGAGAAGTTGTAAATAATGATTAAATATCGTCTAAAAGTACCGTCTGTATCACCGAATATTTAGCAAAAAAATACTAAAAAATAAAATTTATGATGCAACTTTCATCTGAAGACACCAAAGTGGGCCAACAACTCCTTGAAGAGTTATGAAAGACGTAGGGTAAATGCGCCTAATTTCGCTATATTATGTCAGAGGTTTTTAGCTTTGATATAAGTAGGCCGAATCTTTAATTCCTATATTTAAAATTTTTTGTTAACAAAGTTCCAATTTTTTTTCTGAACTCTGTTATGGTTTGAAATAATCATTTCAAGCTTTAATTTACGAGAAATATCATGTTCTATAAAGTGTGTCGATGTTCCTAATTTGGCAATAATTGTTCCTAATGTTAACATATGGGTGTTCCTAATGTTAACATATGAGGAAAAATGTATCCGCGTACCCAATATTATACTGTTTGTTCCTGATTTTGCATAGGGGTCTGTTTTTTAATACTTTAATGATAAAAATCTCAAAACTCACCTTTTTACAAATTTTACAACTATTTGAATCCTACACAATATTCCTTCACGCTAGTTTTCAAGAAACTAGTAGATGTTGAGCTTATTAAAATTCAAACTTTACCTTTTCCAATAGATACATTTATTATATTTCAAAAAGTATAAAATTCATTGTATTGGATACAAATAAGATACAGTCAAACAGAGCATCATGCAACAGCATGGTTAGTCGCAACATTTTTATACCACAACACCTATTTAACTTTTGTTTTAGTATAATAAAATTAACATTTTATGATAACAAAACGATGATGGCATAGTTTCTCACATCGTGAGATAGATTTTTGAAGTTTTTCATTCTCATAGAGAATTTGAAAAATCGATTTTTTTTCAGTTTTTGATGCCGTAAAAAACTTTACACAGTATGACGGATTGGCTTAACGATATCACCTACAAACTTTATATTGATTTTATTACCCTTTATCAACACTGTTGGTGTATAAATATTTTTCGGACAATCATTTAATTTTTTCAAATAAATATTTTCAAAACTCAGTTACCAGTCTGCGCTAAAATGCATCGACATGCAAATCAATGATTGAAAGTTTAAATCTTGTTTCCATATGCTGGAATATGGTTTTCATTTTTTTTTTTGTAGTCCCTTACTGTATACAGCACCCTTATGCTTTCATTTTTTTAATCTTTGACCAAAAAAAAAGTATCAAATTCAATTCGAAAAAAATCAAAAATAACTGCAGATTGTGCTTTATGCGTAAAGAAATCACAAATTAATCAAAAAACTATTACTTTACACACTTTTTCATTTGATTTTTCATTTAAAACAAAGGTTTTTGCAACTTACCCTTTTTTCTTAGTAGGGTGAAAATCGTATGTTTTGTACATTTAAAATAATTGGGGAAAACAATTATTTTTCTGACTACCCGCATAATTAAAAACAGTTGGGGATATAGTACTAACTATTAACTTAATATATTGGTAGCAGTACCAGTATGAAATATCTTCCAAGTATCATTTCATTATACATGTTCAAAATTTTATTACCTCAATAAATTATGACAGGATCGTATCAGTGACAGTGACAATATGATATATGATTTAGTAAGTATAGTATAATAAGAGAATAAAAATTTGCAACCTTTGAATATTGTCTCTGGACCTTATCCAGGACTCTAACAGTGTACGACAAAGTTTCCTTATATTTTCTTAGCATTAGACATTAAATTAAAAAAAAAACAACATTGACAACATTGTATGAATTAGACAAGTCGTTATCATTTCACCTCTTGCGGATAATAACTAATATTGTTATTTTAAGATGTAGTTGTGAGCTTATGCATTTTTTCGCTCTTGGGTTCAGCATCTGCTAATTTTCACTTCACTTCGTTAAAATTTGTGTCGGCAACCCCACGCCAGGTTCGGAACTGAAAACTGTGTTCAAAATGGCTCCGAAAAAAAAGAATCACGCTGAGAAAAACACACAGAACGCGAAAAGTAAGTAAAACTATATTATATTATCGATAAAAACTAGTGAGATTAAATAAAACTAATGAAATTACAGAAACAAAGATCTCTGCTGAGCGGAGAGCGGAAAAAAAATCTACTGAAAGGCTGAACAATGCAGATCTGCACAAATAGGTAAGATTGTATAATCCATGTATAATATCAGAAATAAAAAATAAAAATCTCAACATTTAAATTTTTTAATTTTATTTTATTTTTTGTGGGAAAGAATTGGAACTATATTGGTTATGGTACAGGGAAGCTCTTTTTAAAAATATTTTACAATATGCGGAACGTATGATTGAGCGTTATTTTTACTACAAACTACTATAAGCAAACTATATCCATTGAAGTTGATGAAATCTATGATTTTGTATTCCAACGTAGCTAGAACATTCAGGTAGATTGTTTTGCTCGCCAAAAGTGGATGATATTTTAACCGTATCCAATAATGTAGCATGAAATATTTGTTCGAAAAAATCGCTCTTTTTGAATGGTAAACATGCTTAACAGCCCTTTCCCCATATGGTACTTTAACAGATAATCATAATACAGATTGTTAATATGGTCTGTGTTATTGTACATATACTGTTCACTTTACAATAAACGATAACGTTTAGAGACAATATAGAATATTCTCTATATATTGTAATTGATTATGCGGGTACGTAAATTAGATGTCCCTTTAACCTTAAAACTTTTGATGAACAAGCTGTATGATTATCTGTGGACATTTGGTTTAAAGAAGTCATTGAAGTTGAAAAGTGTTGCATGATGCCCCATATGACGGTATCAACGTATTTTATATATCTATATATTTTTTTAAAATTTTCTTTTCGATTCTGTGCTTGTTGAGAAACTCTATGTGACTTGATGATTTCCTTTTCTGTCGGGTAGGATGCGTTCTTTACAACCTGGCGAATATTTTTTTCAACATTTTTAGCTTTGACATACACTGAAGTAAAAAAAAATCATGTTTTATTAACTCAAAACAGTTTATTTTAACAGATCGTTGAAAATTAAGTTAAAACACAATTCAATCAATCAAATTTATTTTAAATACATTCTATGACTTTGATATAGTTTGGAAAACTTTAATTATGTCCATAATTAGGAACACATTGAAAATAGTGTTCCTAATTGTGGACATAAGCTTTTTTTAGTTTTCACACGAAAAAATCATGGTTCTAACATACTAATTACAAAAATCATGTAAAAAAACAATCCGAAAAAAAAATTAAAAAAAGAAGATTGACAAATTCAGCTTTTATCTTCCAGTTCTGAATAGATGTTTTTTAAGAAATTTGCTAACAACTCCATTCAATTTGGACACACTTTGAAACAATCCGAATTTTACTATAAATTCCGTGAGTTAGAAAACTATTTTTTCTGTAAAATGAAAGTTCAAATGATCCGTTACGTTATCATATTTTTTATAATTTTGATAAGTGGAAAATAATGCCACAAACAGTCAAAATCAAACGGTATGTTAACATTAGGTACACATGCCATATTAGGAACACCTACCCTAATAACAATAAATCTCTTTTTTTGCATCGAAAACAAACAATGGTCGAACAACAGCACTCACATTTGGAGGTAGCACGCACTTCTACATGGAAACCAAAGAACTTATCGAAGCAGGTAAAACAACATTATTTTTTCGTGCTTTGTAGAGTGTTTGCAGCAAAACTTATACCTTGTTTTACACCGGGTCACAACCAGTTTTGCACATTTTGCTTTAATTTTAATAGTTTATGCGCTCATTTTTGCATCCGTAATGCCGCAAATTTGATCTGAAAATGGACGGTGGAACACTGAAGATTCGCGTGTGAGCGAGAGAGGTAGAAATACACTGACGACGAATTATGTTCGTTTTTGTATGGTAAACCTCAAAACTGAGCGAATGGAGAAAACGAATACGGTACAAGTATCATATTTTCAATGTCATATTACCTATAATGGGAATGATACTTTTTACAGCCTGGGCTAACCATACTGAGCTCTTCGATTATTTCTACAACATCCCGCATAATTAAAAACAGTTGGGGATATAGTACTAACTATTAACTTAATATATTGGTAGCAGTACCAGTATGAAATATCTTCCAAGTATCATTTCATTATACATGTTCAAAATTTTATTACCTCAATAAATTATGACAGGATCGTATCAGTGACAGTGACAATATGATATATGATTTAGTAAGTATAGTATAATAAGAGAATAAAAATTTGCAACCTTTGAATATTGTCTCTGGACCTTATCCAGGACTCTAACAGTGTACGACAAAGTTTCCTTATATTTTCTTAGCATTAGACATTAAATTAAAAAAAAAACAACATTGACAACATTGTATGAATTAGACAAGTCGTTATCATTTCACCTCTTGCGGATAATAACTAATATTGTTATTTTAAGATGTAGTTGTGAGCTTATGCATTTTTTCGCTCTTGGGTTCAGCATCTGCTAATTTTCACTTCACTTCGTTAAAATTTGTGTCGGCAACCCCACGCCAGGTTCGGAACTGAAAACTGTGTTCAAAATGGCTCCGAAAAAAAAGAATCACGCTGAGAAAAACACACAGAACGCGAAAAGTAAGTAAAACTATATTATATTATCGATAAAAACTAGTGAGATTAAATAAAACTAATGAAATTACAGAAACAAAGATCTCTGCTGAGCGGAGAGCGGAAAAAAAATCTACTGAAAGGCTGAACAATGCAGATCTGCACAAATAGGTAAGATTGTATAATCCATGTATAATATCAGAAATAAAAAATAAAAATCTCAACATTTAAATTTTTTAATTTTATTTTATTTTTTGTGGGAAAGAATTGGAACTATATTGGTTATGGTACAGGGAAGCTCTTTTTAAAAATATTTTACAATATGCGGAACGTATGATTGAGCGTTATTTTTACTACAAACTACTATAAGCAAACTATATCCATTGAAGTTGATGAAATCTATGATTTTGTATTCCAACGTAGCTAGAACATTCAGGTAGATTGTTTTGCTCGCCAAAAGTGGATGATATTTTAACCGTATCCAATAATGTAGCATGAAATATTTGTTCGAAAAAATCGCTCTTTTTGAATGGTAAACATGCTTAACAGCCCTTTCCCCATATGGTACTTTAACAGATAATCATAATACAGATTGTTAATATGGTCTGTGTTATTGTACATATACTGTTCACTTTACAATAAACGATAACGTTTAGAGACAATATAGAATATTCTCTATATATTGTAATTGATTATGCGGGTATATATTGTAATTGATTATGCGGGATCTCTGCCACTTTACCATACGTTTTTGATCAATGTTGAAGAGTTTTGATGTATAGTGCTTAGCTCCCGATATGAAAACCATATAAAGCATGTTAATATTTAATTTTTTTAACCACTTTTTTGTGATTCCAATCACAGGGACTGAAACCTTCTACTATTGGCATTGACTAAATATGCATTGCAATAATCTTTGATCGAAAAGTTAAAAAGTTATGTAGTTTATGACCAGGCTGTAGAAGCAACATTCCTGTTATTGATAATTTATCATTAACAATATAATACTTAGATTATTGGTTAAAATTTAAAGTCAGTTTTGCTGCAAACACTCTACAAAGCACGAAAAAAGTGTTTTTTTACCTGCTTCGATAAGTTCTTTTGTTTCCATGTTGTTAGAAGTGCGTTGTTTGTTTTCGATGCAAAAAAAGAGATTTATTGTCATTACGTCTATCATAACTCTTCAAGGAGTTGCTGGCCCACTTTGGTGTCTTCAGATGAAAGTTGCATCTTAAATTGAGCTATACTATAATATTTTTTTGCACAATATTTGGTTATGCAGACGGTACTATTAGACGCCATTTAAAGCTTATTCACAACTTCTCACGTTGAAGGTCACTAATTAATTTTTTAAAAGTATTTTATTTGGAAAGCTGATAAAATTTCAATGCATTTTGATGTGCTATTTTATAATTTCTGTTGAAAAATAACAGAGCTATGTAGCTTTGAAATATGGTTATTTTCTATTTACAAAAAACTATTAACAAAAAACTAACCGAGGCTTACTCGAAAAATAAAAATGTTAGAAATCGGAAAAAATACATGAATTTTTAAGTCGTAAAAATGAACCAAATTTTCAATTTTGGAGAAGTTCTAAAGACTCGCAAATTTTCAGAGAATAAAAAAATCCCCTTTTGTAAAAAGTTGGATTTTGTCGCCAAATTGCGGAAAAAAAGAACTATTCCAAACCCATAAATAGATAGCGCAAATATAGTCGAGTAACTTTGTCCAAGACACCGATGAGCTACAACCAACCCTCTGGCCTGTAGTCAATTTTGACCACAAAAGTAAGGTTCCTGGCCCACTGTGCGCAGTGGGTCAAATGACGTAAAACACTTTTTTCCGTTAAAACTTTTTGTTTCTCATCCAATTTTACATAACTTTAAGTTTTGGAAAGCTTGTAACGTAACTCAAAACGATTCTTAGACAATATTCTGCTACAATCATTTATTTATAAAGTGATTTATAGTCAGAGATTTTTTTTTTGAAAAAAACATGCTTCGGAAAAATGGCTGTAAGTCAGTTATTAAGTGCTCGAAAAAAAAACCTAAGCAGTAATGTAGCTGATGTTAGAAGGTGTATGTTGCAAATGTGGAAATATTTTTTTTTATTTTTTTAAGATCATGGCCACAAAAAATGGAAAAAGTGGTGAAAAACCGTTTAATGAACCAAAAATAAAACTTAAATACACTTAAAGTTTTATTTAAAAGTAGAAGTTGTTATCTAATTGTAATTGCCGCTGAATTGGTATTAATTTTCATCGGAATTGGCATTTCGGCAAATTTTATAGAAACAAAGTAGAATTTAATGACAGGTCAAAGTTAGAGCGCTTTGGGTAGAAGAAACGAATAGATATTGAAAGAATGTGAGCTAGGGCTTTGTGTAATAGACATCTTTTAAACTGCTTGTGTGGTTCTTTGCACCAGCTGGTTGTTTGTGGTAAGTAACGAAGAAGCCACATTGCTACCCACAACCAGCTACGGATGGGTCGAACACATGAGGAACATGAGGGTAACACGTCGTAGTGCAACTAGATAATCGTCTAAATGAGTGACCAAATTAATAATCTACAGAAGTTGTTACTCCTACAGATCAACTATGATGGGTAGTGTTCATTGGAATGTAAGTTGTGATGAATTTAACATAACCAAAATATTTTAATTTAACTTATACTTTTTCTATTTTCTTCAACAATCAGGTTCCAGAAATGCTTCCCAATAATGTTTAATTTTGGGAATATTCAAGTGCAATGCAAATAAAAGTAAGCACATATTATGGAAACAGATAAACCATTCAAATCATCCGCGCTTGGTGGCCTGGCAACTGGATCTCAAACGTTGAACTTCATCGCCGGTGTCATCAAAAGACGCTAGAAATCGAGATTCGGGAACGTAAGTGGAGATGGATTGGGCACACGCTGCGAAGAGATGAAAACGAGATTTGCAGAGAGGCGCTTGACTGGAATCCAGATGGGCATTGAAGAAGAGGCAGGCCCAAAAGCTCGTGGCGGCGAAGTTGACGAGAACCTCGGCTGGCAGCAAGTGAAGACGCTGGCTCCGGATCGCCAGCAGTGGACATCTTTTCTCTCAGCCCTATGCGCCGGTCAATCGGCGCTGGACCCTTAGGTAGGTAGGTATTCAAATAATTATTAATTTATGATTTAATATTTTCAGATAATAGAAATCAACATTCTGCTGCCACATCTGCTCGGAGCAGCGGATGGATTTTTCAATTCAAAACTTATAAGTAGTGTATTAAAAAAACACTTTGTTTTGTGAATAAGTTTTGAATGCATGGATGGAAATTGATGAAATTTTCAGCGAAGGAACCTAGTAATGTAATATTAACAATTGCAAATTTTTGTGATATTCTATCAAGTGGTTTTTAAGATAGCCCGGCTGTCCTCCTTCGGCACAAAAACAACATATTTGACTTTTTATCACTCCACCACTGTTTTTGCGTAATGGCACGATTCCATATCCAACTTGAACAGAGTATAAAATTTGTGAGATCTATTGAAGAGCATTGCAGAGAAACCGGTCGCATTTGGAAGCAGTATTTTTTGTGTTTTTAGCCATTCATCCTATCAATCGTTATGAAAGAATGAGTAATTTGCAGTTTCCGCAGATCGTTAGCCTCCTCAAGTACTAGACATTATTTTTCTTATTTTTTTTATCCTTTTTTATCTCCGGTAGATACAGGCGAAACTTGTCAATGAAAACTTTCTGGTTGGAAACCTGACAGAAGACCGCTAAAGAGTTCGTTTCACTGTCCATTAAGGAATTTTTCAAATTTTTTCTACACAAGCATTCCAAATATTCTGCGCACGATTTTACCACCGTATTTTGTTTATTTTGTGGGTGGACAGCTTTTCTGCCTTATAGAAATGAAGTCAAGCCTATTTATAAATCAGCAATTCCCTTTCATCGTTGTACTTACCCCTGTACCGATATAAGCATACTTATTATTATGTCAAAAAATGAATTTTTGGGCTGCTTATAAAATCACAGTGCACGAAACAAAGTGTTGCATTTTTTCGAATACACTGAGGTTTTTTTTACGCGGTTTTTTTTTACACGGTTTTTTTTACGCGGCTTTTTTTACGCGGATTTCCCAATTAACGCGGTTTTTTTTACGCGGATTTTCGAATTAACGCGGTTTTTGAGAGAAAATATTCTAAGACTTTTTCAAAGGAAAACACTTAGAATCTTTTTGTAGTTGGGAAAATCTTAGCTCTGAGACTAAGAACGTGATACATGATATCTGAGTCCTGAGACCTGAGACTTGAGACCTGAGACCTGAGACCTGAGACCTGAGACCTGAGACCTGAGACATGAGACATGAGACATGAGACATGAGACCTGAGACATGAGACATGAGACCTGAGATATGAGACCTGAGACCTGAGACATGAGACATGAGACCTGAGACATGAGACCTTAGACATGAGACATGAGACCTGAGATATGAGACCTGAGACATGAGACCTGAGATATGAGACATGAGACATGAGACCTGAGACCTGAGACCTGAGACATGAGACATGAGACTTGAGACCTAAGACATGAGACATGAGACCTGAGATATGAGACATGAGACATGAGACCTGAGACCTGAGACCTGAGACATGAGACATGAGACTTGAGACCTAAGACATGAGACCTGAGACATGAGACATGAGACATGAGACCTGAGACCTGAGACATGAGACATAAAACCTGAGACATGAGACATGAGACATGAGACCTGAGATATGAGACCTGAGACATGAGACATGAGACATGAGACCTAAGACATGAGACCTGAGACAAAAGACATGAGACATGAGACCTGAGATATGAGACCTGAGACATGAGACATGAGACCTAAGATATGAGACCTGAGACATGAGACATGAGACCAGAGACATGAAACATGAGACCTGAGACATGAGACCTGAGACATGAGACATGAGACATGACACCTGAGACATGAGACATGAGACCTGGGATATGAGACCTAAGACATGAGACATGAGACCTGAGACATGGAACATGAGACCTGAGACATGAGACATCAGACGATCTAATTGATTTTGTTTTTTATCTTAAAAACTAGCTGATCCCGTACGAACTTCGTTTCGCTTTGAATCATTGGTATGTCAAAATGAGTTTAGAAAATGAATTCGAAACATTCTTTCGACAATTTCGGGAAAAAAATTCAACAGTGTTTAAAGTCGCTACTATTACTATTACTTGAAATTCAAATCAAACGGTTGATTGGCTTTTTATTAAAATTTATGTGAGAGTGTTTTCTTCTCGATCGGTTGCAAAATCTAAACATTATGGCAGAAACATGTACTATTTGTTCATGTGCACGACTCTTTTGCTTGACCTTCACACTTAAATTGGTATCAATTAACTGCCTCCAACAAAATTATTGCACAAAACACTGAACTTTCAATCAAACCCTCTTTTTCTGTCCCATTACCCGAAATTCGATAATTGAAACCAATTTTACGTTCCTCAAAACTCCCTTTTGCCATTTTTTCTTTTCAAATTATATGTAAAATAACGTCAGGAACCTGAAAACAGTGAACAGTGAATACAGACGCACCTTTCGCCGACCCTTGACACGGAACATGCTACCTGAAGTCAATTGCTCATAGTTTATAACCCTCATCTGAACATTTTCATCTCAATCCGATGCATGATCACGACAATATCACGAAAACAGTGAGCAACTAACATAAACGGCCTTTTTTTTGGCCACGATTCAAAACTTGACACCTGAAATCAATTATCTTTTCTGTTAACCTCCCATGTGTCAATTTTCATTACAATTCTATGCTCAATCAAGAGAATATCGTAAAAACAGTGAACAGATATTAACCCCTTTTGCCGACCCTGAGTCAAGATATGAAACCTGAAAGCAAAAGAGCGTCCCTCAAAACTCCTATGCGGAAATTTTCATCTCAATCCAATGTAGAATAACGTCAAATCGCAAAAACATTAAAGTTGGGTATGCACGACTCCTTCAGCCAACTTCTGATCCGCAATTCGAAACTTGAAATCGATTGCTCGTTCCTCAAAACACTCATGTGCTAATTTTCATCACAATACGATTTATAATAACGCCAATATCACAAAAACATTAATCAGTGGATATGGACGACCCCTTTGGCCGACCCCTGACCCTAAATTTGATAACTGTAACTGATTGTTCGTCTCTCAAAACACTCATGTGCAAATTTTCATCACAATCCAATGTAAAATAAAGCCAATATCGCAAAAACATTAATCAGTGGATATGGACGACCCCTTTTGCCGACCCCTAACCCTAAATTTGATAACTGTAATCGATTGCTCGTCTCTCAAAACACTCATGTGCAAATGTTCATCACAATCCAATGTAAAATAAAGCCAATATCGCAAAAACATTAATCAGTGGATATGGACGACCCCTTTTGCCGACCCCTGACCCTAAATGTGATAACTGTAATCGATTGCTCGTCCCTCAAAACACTCATGTGCAAATGTTCATCACAATCCAATGTGAAATAAAGCCAATATCGCAAAAACATTAATCAGTGGATATGGACGACCCCTTTTGCCGACCCCTGACCCTAACTTTGATAACTGTATTCGATTGCTCGTCTCTCAAAACACTCATGTGCAAATTTTCATCACAATCCTATGTAAAATAAAGCCAATATCGCAAAAACATTAATCAGTGGATATGGACGACCCCTTTTGCCGACCCTTAACCCTAAATTTTATAACTGTAATCAATTGTTCGTCCCTCAAAACACTCATGTGCAAATTTTCATCACAATCCGATGTATAATAACGCCAATATCGCAAAAACAATATTTGTCTTGTATGGACGACCCCCTTCAGAAGGGGTCGTCCAAAAATCTAAAAAAATTTTTCATCATTCCTGGTCCTAATGAGCATCCATGCCAAATTTCAGCTCTCTAGCTCTTAAGACGGCTGAGTCTATAGAGGACAAACAAACAAACAAACAAACAAACATACAGATAATTGCTTTTTATATATATAGATAAATCGTTTTGAATAAATAAAGTTTTTTATCACCAAAAATCACTATTTTTGAAAGATATAAACGATCTAAGCATACGTTTTAAATTCACTTCATGCGCATTCGGAAATCACTTTGTCGCTCACTTGAAATCCAGTCAAGTGAATTTTACTTGACGGTCACTTAAAATTCACATGAATTTTCCAATGACCAAAATTTACTCCAAAGGTCACTTATATTTTAAGTGAAAACTATTATCAGTGGAACACTCATTGAATAATTTCCCTGCTGAATTTTGATGAAAATTTTTGAAGTCGAGTGTCGTATTGGGCGCCTGAGGTCTGAACAAAATAAGAAATTCAACTGTCACAATACAATTATTAATATTAACCTTTTTCACCACCTATTTTATCGCAGGCATTAATGTGTTGGTTTTTGGGGATTTAAATACCTATTCAAAATTTTATGAAGGGAACGCAACAGTTGTTAACACTTACAGATGATTTTTTTTTTTTTAATATTTGCTCGTTTACCTTTGCTGCGCTTGCGCCACCCGTTTGATGCTTTGCTGCAGTTCTGAGCGTGACTGTTTGAAAATGTTGCTGCCAAATTCGAGCCGATTTGCTCGAAATTCTGTGAAATTAGAGAAATGTCTGTGATTTCGGCAACCTTGCTTGTGACCTCGTTAACATTGTATTCTGAATTTCAGGAAAAAAAAGAAATGTCACGAAATTTGGTTGGTTTTGTAGTGTCGTAGACAATCCAGCCAAGTTGGCAACATGTGTGCATGTGTGTACAGTGTGTTTCATTGCAAACACGTAATATTTTTAAGCCTTCAATTGCCTTCAAATGTGCTTGCAAATAATAAACTAATTTTGTTACCCGCTAGCACTCGGGATAAGGGAAAGTAGGTTGGGTGGGAATCTATGCTACCACAGATTCGCTTATCTGAAAGAACTTGACGGTTGAATGAGTTCTCGATGCGCAGGGAACCGAGGGATAGGAAAACAAAATCTGTCGCTAACTGTTTCCACTATCGGTCCATAGGTCGCCGCACGGGATCTGACGTGGTACAATTCAAATGATTTTCAGAGGTGTTCAACCTCCGGTAACTAAGAGGAAATGCAAAGCAAAATATCCGACAATCTTCGATCTTTACGCAAGAGCGTTTCGCGAGGAAGGTTTGGGTGAATTCCTTTCGAGTTTAACTAGAAAGCTCAAAAATTGGTGGAAAAATCCAAGAACCCAAGGCTATAATTTCAAATTTAAGGTGATGCTTTACGACTTATTCTTAGTTTTAAACATTAGGCCTATATTACAAATTTACGGTTACATATATTCATGTTTGTGACGTCACATTTGTACTTGCGTATTGTTCATTTTCTGTCGACTTATTGAGGGCTTCTTCAGGCTTCGGGGACCACCAGCCTAGCATGCGGTGGGATTGAGGTCAACCTTTAAATGCTGGCTTAACCTCACTTTCGGAATATTGACGGATTTCCGAATTGAACCAGAACAGAAATCGAAATGACGGCTGTGATTTCTGTTGGCGGTTCAGGGGTGGCTTGGGTTTCCGTTGCAGAGATGATTGTTGTAGTGGTTGTCAAACACGTGCCTTTTGACAGCACCGGAAATGGCGAAGACTACGTCGGCTCGATGTGCAGGACCAGGTTACTATGGTTCTGTTAAAGATATCCAGTCTAGAAGACTAGCACATAGAACGACAAAGGCCCTAATTGGACCTGCCCCAAATATCAATACTTGCAAGTTTTGAACAATATACGCATGAGATTTAACATTTTAACCAAAGATTGTTTTACATACAATTTTCATTTTACATATAGTTTTTAAATTTACCTTTTTCTATTTTGCTTTTGTGTTCACTTATTTCAACGATTCTGTGATATAGATTATTTGTCGCCCACTATAAGTGTAGAACATTTTTTAATAATTTAATATTTTACACATTTTTAGAGTAATATCTACACACCGTACTATTTTTGTGTTTTGTATAACTGCAGACGAACTAGTTTGTAACTGTACTTTTAGTAACCGATTTTAAACCTAAAATATAACCGAGAAATTATTAAACTCTTCCACCAAACACATGGTCACTTTTCAGACCTTCTTAACCTTCCAAAGCCGTTCGCTAAATATCCGTTTCGGGGAAATATGAGTTGTAATTTGATTTCGTTCTCCTGGCTGTAAATGTTAACCGATTTTAATGATATTATATTCATTGTGTAGGTAATTTATTCTAATTGCTCAACATTTCAAAATAAAGTCGATATGTATTACCAGGTTTTCAGAAACTGGTTCAGAAAGTAAAAAGTCCGAAAAATCAAATTTATTTTTAAAATACTCATAACTTCTGACAGCTTTTCTGTATTTAATTATTTCATTGATGTTTGAAATTGTCAAGAATCCTTCTTTCCGACAATATATAGATATGTTGGGGTCCAATGAAAGTTTTTACCGCTATGGCAGATCTTCCGGTAGAAAAAAGTCTTACTTTAAAAAAACGACATCCAGTTTTGGCTTTGCTTAGCTGTATTTCATTTCTCAATGAACCGATTTTAAAAACTCAAATTTTAGTTTTTTGGCGTTGATTTGATCATTATTTTCATAGAACATACTTGGTCTGTCAAAACTACCAGTTCATCAGTATATTCGAATAATGATAAAGATGTTTGAAATGTGCGCTTCGGGTCATATTGACCCGAACGGCTTTGGAGGGTTAACCGACACTACTCGCGCACTATCTTCGCCAAAGGCTGCAAACGGAAAGAACTAAGATTGTCAGAACTGATACTTCCGAACAGGGATGCCAGGTGTTGGGGATAAAAAATCTGGGCAATTTTGAAAAAAAGTCTGTGTGTGTCTGTGCACTAGGAAGATCACAAATTTGGTACTGAACAAGATTTTTTTCGATGCGTGTGAGCGGGGGGGATGGGGGGAGGTTTCTTGTATTCAGGTTATTTTCGAATTGAGAACTATATAACTAACACTGTTTCCTACCACGTACCATGCCGAAAAAAAAAAGTTAATGAATGATTGGTCAAATACCCATGAATACAAGCGAGATTTACAGTCAAATCTGGCACTTACGGATCAAATCCGATACATTAATATTGATTTCATCACTCAATTTCAAAAGTCTGTAAAATCTGGGCACTCTGAGCAAAAATCTGGGAAAAATCTGTGTCTGACCAATATCTGGACGAAGGGTCAAATGTCTTGGTTTTACAGACAAATCTGGGCACCTGGCAACCCAGCTTCCGAAGCTAATTTTAATCGTGAGAAGAGAACAGAGAGAAAATTCCCGAAATCTGACGTTACTGTTCAACCCATGCAGCAACTTTCTCCATGAGCAGCTTCAGCTAGCGACCGACAGGTGGTTTAAATAGGGAAGTTCAACCCGGTTACCGAGAGCTCGTAGAACTGAAAAGTGCTGATGTCAAATAAGGTACAACCGGCACTCATGAAAGAAGTTTACTAACACCATGCCTTGTACTAGTCGTAGATTGTTTTAGGGTGGTTGTTGGTGATAGGAAAATAAATTGGGTTTTGAAAACTAATTTGAAAATAATTGTAGCGAAGCCAACAAGTTGAATTTGGAACAAGTGGTTACAATTTTTATAGAACAAAACATTTTCCGTCATCGGTGAAAAATTCTTTCAGGATGCTCATTGCCATTTGGACGTGGAAATGAACGTGGAAATGAACGTGGAATTTGTATTAACCACTCTTGTTCGTATGGGGCCGTTCAAATCTTACGTAACGCAATTTTCGAGCATTTTCAACCCCCCCTTCCCTCTCTCCCCTACGTAACACATTCGTCTCAAAATTTCTAAGCAAAATCCACAAAGCGTAACAAACTGCTACAACCCCTCTCCCCCCTAAAAGCGTTATGTAATATTTGAATGGTCCCTTTTCCTTTTTCACGTTATCG
>NC_073692.1:148601337-148751337 GCF_029784155.1 Uranotaenia lowii
TTTCGGGATTCTGAACTTAATTTTTGATCACAGCTTTAAAATGCGTTTCTGGCCTTTAGAAGCCTTCTTTCGAGCTTCTTAGCTTAATTTGGGACAAAAATAAAGAAACCAAAAACTAGTACTTTTAGGGAACATGCAATCCAGGGATTTTTCTTCAATTTAGTGCCCCAAATTTATGAAAATTTGTTCTGAAATGCTTACACCTCAAAAAATAATCAATTTTATTAACCTGTGGAGGAAAGAAAAGAAGTAAAAGTGTTAAACTTAAAACCTGAGAATATAAACTTTTTGTTTATAACTTAAAACAGATTCTTCATGTTCTTCTTAAACAACATTTGTTTTTCTAGTCAACTTTTGCAATGTTGTAGAAATTTGATGTAAAGCTTGAATTCTGAATATCAATTCAGACTCTTTGATAAAAAGTTAGAAAAAAAACAACAAGCTCTGGGATTTAAATTTACACTTCTGTTTTTTTTTCAAATTGGGAATTTGATGTTGAAAATTGGATGCGAAAATTGAATCCAATTGAATTTTTATTATAGCTCTGATAAAAGATTTTTGCAATCGTCATCTACATGCCATGAAATT
This sequence comes from Uranotaenia lowii, assembly GCF_029784155.1. NCBI lineage: Eukaryota > Metazoa > Arthropoda > Insecta > Diptera > Culicidae > Uranotaenia > Uranotaenia lowii. The sequence continues at coordinate 148,601,926 of NC_073692.1, forward strand.
AAGATCCAAATCTAATCTTAAAACTTTAAATCGGAGATTTTCTACATTGATTACTAAATTTGTACTTGAGTGAAAGTTTTGTATCGTAAACTAATAAATATTTTTTGAATTCGATTCTGGATCCTAGACTCAAAATTAGTACTTTGGCCTTGAATTTAGAACCTAAACTATGCGTTTGAGTTTATATATATATTTATATATATTATGTGAACCTACATGAAATCCGTCATACAATCAAGGATTCAATACATGTCTAGATATTTTAGCCATAGAAATACAACGCACAATGGGGATGAAAGTGTTTAAAACGTGTCTTCGTCCTAGATTAACCAAATCTATGAAAAGATACTTTCCTTTAGTAATTTTTTTCGGAAAAGAGATTGGACATAGCTTCAGACGCCGCACGAGCTTACGAACGGAGATATATACCCTCAATTCACCTGTAATTTTCCAATTAACTGAGAAAAAAGCATGTTGGATTTGAAAATATTAAATCAAATGAGACCTATCTTGTGTTTTTTTTCTGAAATATTCAAAAATGTAGGGGATTAAAACAGCCATAACTCAATTTTACGCTGGGTGCGGTGGCTTAAACAGCCTTCATTCTATTCCTTGAAAAAAATCATGTAAGATAAGTCTCATTTGGCTCAAAATTTTTAAGTTCTAACATGCTTTTTCTAAACTATGTGAAAAAGTTTGGGAAATTGAAGGTAAAACGGCCATAGTTGCATTTAACGATGCATGTGGTAGCTCGAACACTTAGACTGAGTCGATTTGGGGTCATTTTTGAATTTCTCAAACCCTGGGGTCTCAAAAGCTTCGTTTTGGTCCAAAACTCATCCATGATTTTTTGCAGAATTTTTAAGTAACGTTTACATGAGTAAATTTGAACTTTTAGGTTTGTATGGGGAAATTGAATATTTTGTACTGAAAAATCAACATCATTTTTGTTTCTTCTGTGGAACCGAGCTTGCTAATGGTTTTTGTGCCAATTTATAAATTTCTTACAGGAAATTTTCCGCTGAACAACTTTGTTGAATATCATAACTTCGTATCTTTTTAGACAAAAAAGTTATTAGCTATTTAACAGGTGTATGTCTTTTTGTATTGATAAATCATGAATTTAATTGACACCACTGCTTGTGCCCCTCGAAGTATGGCATGAAAAGAGGTCTTGCAATACTTCGCTAGGCACCCAGCAGTGGTGTTAATTGAATTTCTTGCTTATCAATGCCAAAAGACATACACCTGGTAAAGAGCTAATAACTTTTTTTTCTAAAAATATACAAAGTTATGATAGCTTAGCTTAGCTTAGCTTGATTGACTACTCACATTCACCATTAATCGTTTAACCTGAAATGCCAATTTTAGAGCTTCTTAATGATTTTTTTAAAATTATTCTAAGCATTTCAAATTCCACGACCGCAGGCGTGGTTCAGTAGAACAAGTTCCACGTCACCAATGGTTGCTACTCCGTGATTGACCGAGGCCATCAATTTTGTTCAGAGGTCAAAAGAATGGAACCTGGGATTGGCTGCACATTCACAATGCTCAAAACTGATGCTCTCTCTTTAGACATCAATAACGGCGCCGGCCACGTCCTAGTAGTCAATAGATAGATTTGGAAAAGAGAGAAAGGGATAAAAGAACGATATTGCGCATTAGGACCGAGGTTACCTCTGCATCCTAGCAAAAAAGTTTTAGTATGGCGGATTGGGAGAAAGGATATGATTAGGAGACACTTTTGACTAGTGTAACGATCTCATTAAGTACTCAAATGTACATTTAACTACGCTCTACTTTTCTCTGATGAAATACAAAAGTTTACTACAGTTTGCAAAATGTTTATAAAAATTAAGTTCTCGAAATAAAGCTAACCATCGATGCTCGTCTTGCATCTTTGAAAATCATCTTATAAAAAAAAAAAGATTCCAGTAAAAAAAAAATTATTATATTAACAGGAAAAATAGTTTTATGAATCGACACAAGCGGTTATTTTACAGAATGTTTAAAAGTTTCAATTGTGAATAATAAAAGCTCAGACACAGTTTTGAAAAATTACAGAAAATATTTTTTAACTTCCGTACGATAAAGCCTTGTTTTCCAAATGATTAATTACAGGAGCTTTTAAATCACCTTTAAAACAAAATATTTATTTGCAAAGTTATTGTCAATCTAAAGGTTTGTTTAATGGGTTTCTCTAAATTGATGACTAAGTGATTCCTTCTTCAATTTTGATGGAAATTATAAGTTACCTCACATTTATTTTTGATCATTTGAATTTCATTAAGATAAGAACTGAATCGTAATATATTTGACAACAACAGTCAAACTTCTGGTTAGATTCTTAAACACAGTCTCGTGTTATCAACACCTTCATATTTTAAAATTAATAAAATTTCTTGATCACCCGTTTTAAAAATTCGAAATACTAAAAATTACTAACCATGTTACAAAAATTGACAATTGTATTATGTAGATATTCGACGATTCATAATATTAAAAATAAAATGCGTTATTGTACACTTTCAGAGAAAATATCAATTTCTTTATAAATATTGAAAACGGGTACTAATTTCACTCCATTTACTTTTTAGAATAAAACAAACCGTTGCCTTTGCGCTGCCTGGAAGGTGATTGCAGTCACATTCATTAACTCACACTTTAACTATTCTTGTTCTATTCCTTTTTTATTTACTTCAAAAGCATTTTAACTAACTTGTTCTTTTTTTGTAGATATTTCAAAATACAAAAACATATATGTAATTTAATTGTTACTAGCGTGATAGTGGAAATTTAAGATGGCATAGTGATTACAAAAACACTATATTTTGAATTCAGTAGCTGATTTGCAGAATACTCGAAATACATTAACTAAGAGCATTAACCAGAGAATCACATTTCACATTTAAACAGCAGAACCATTGTTAGCGAAGGCCGGAAGTAAAAAATCGGTACAGACTGTTTCTGACAGTTTATTAGCTTCAAATCTAAAAAGTATAAAGAATTTCAGTAAAGATTCCTGCATCTGTGATTATAACCCAACTTACAGTCAGTCTACCGTTCGGATTCTGATTTAAGCTCCTCGCTAACAGATTGCGTGACTTTACGGTTCCTGCTAATATGGGATATTCTGAGTTTTACAAGACTAAACAATAAATCCAAATATTTACCAAGAACTATTCTGGCTCTTCTCGTCAGTTTACGCTACGGAACTTTTTCCGAAACCCTTAAGCACTTGTCGGCTATTCCTACTGATTATAGGTTAGGATTTACAAACAGATAATACATATTATTTACGAACTCTTAACTTACTCAGACCACCTCAGACGAATATCTCGAATGTGCTAACAAATATCAATCACTGAATTAGATATACTACGCTACTTTTACTCTAAGAATCACTTAAACTGACTGCAGGTTCTATTCGGTAGAAATACGTCTGAAAAACGACAACGTGAAAAAACGGTTCTTGGTTCTCTTCCTTGTTTTGATATTACTCTTCTTCTAGCGGCAGGGAAACGTCAGGAGAGACGTCATCTACAGATGCTCTCATAATTTTAGATTCGCCTGCTGACGCAGCCACATCCTCCCCCCGGTGGAATCCGGATTTAGTATGGGTTCCACTGTTCTGTACTTCTAATACGGCCAATCGGGAAACAGGTTTCAAATTCACACCAGTCGATGTTTGTATGATGGCTCTCCTTACTCTACCACCTTCAGCGGGAATAACCTCAAGCACACGTCCTCTAGTCCAACCGTTACGCCTTGCATCGTTTATTACGACAACTAAGTCACCATTCTGGATTGCCTTCGTATCTTCGAACCATTTCGTGCGCTTCGTTAAAGTTGGTAGATATTCGCGAATCCATCGCGTCCAAAACGCATCCAATTGTCGCTGAACGATGTTCCACGAGTGACTCAGCAAGTTACTATTCATTGTTTTTTCTACTGTCGGTTGACGAATGCCACTTGAACTACCCAGAAGAAAGTGGTTCGGGGTGATAGCTTCACTAAAACTTGATTCCAGGGGCAAATAAGTAAGTGGACGACTGTTGACGATAGATTCTGCTTCCACTAACACCGTGTAGAGGCGTTCGTCGTCCAGATTCTCGCTGTAAGCCTCTATCATTGCCGTTTTAATCGATCGGACCATTCTCTCCCAGGCACCACCCATATGAGGGGCGCCTGGTGGAATGAAATGCCAAGCCGTTTGAGTATTAGTAAAAGTCGATTCGAGCCCCGCATTGATTTGTTCTCGTAAAACTCTCTCCGCGCCCTGGAAATTTGTGCCGTTGTCGGTATGAAATTCCACAGGAGCTCCTCTGCGACTAATAAATCGACGGATGCCCAATATGCAGGACTCAGTTGACAAGTTGAAAATAATCTCCAAATGAACGGCTCTGATAGTAAGGCAGGTGAACAGCGCCACCCACCTTTTGACTCGACTTCTTCCGACTTTGACCAAAAGAGGGCCAAAGTAGTCAAGGCCCACGTAGGAAAAAGGGCGGACTTGGGGTGACATCCTTGCAGAGGGAAGTGGAGCCATTCTGGGTGCGACAGGTCGACATTTGTAGATCCGACAATGCGGACCTTTCTTGCAAACCAATTTGACTTGTTGTCGTAGAGCCGGAATGTAGAATCGTTGTCTGACTTCATTCACTACGGTTTCGCTGTTACCGTGGTTGAATTTACAATGGAAATAGGATAATATCAGGAACGTCAGTGTGTGATTTTTTGGGAGTATGATGGGATGTTTCATATCGTTTGGTACGTTGCGTGCTGAGCCGATTCTGCTGTCCATTCTCAGCAAGCCACTGGAGTCAATGGCTGGCGTAAGTTTGTAGAGGCTACTATTCTTTGCAATTTGCAAGCACTGATCGACGGAGCTTTTTTGATTCTTTGTTAAAACAGCCATTTCGTCAGAAAAAACTTCCCATTGGGTCAGTTTAAAGAGGGCATTTTCCGCTACTTCCAGTTCATTCCGTTTCAAGCATCCTATGGTTCGTCGTTCCGGAGATTGAGCGTTCCTGATAAAGCGGAAAACATAAGCCATGGTACGTAAAAGTCGATACCACTTAGAGAAACGGTTAACGTCGATAATTTGTTGTGGAATCGAATCTTCTAGATGAATTTGACAGCTACGTAACTCTTCAACCGTTTCATTCTCCAGAGCCAGTTTTTGCTCTGGCCATTCATTTTCGGGGAGTTTCAGGAACGAAGGGCCCGTAAACCAGATACTGTGGTTCGAGGAACGTGATGTCTTACTCCACTTTGTGGCTTCGTCGGCTGGGTTCATCCTGGATGGTACCCATCTCCATTCACTTCGGTGTGTGAGTTCCGTTATTTCGGTGAGTCGGAAGGCTACAAATCGTGTATATTTTCGAGGGTCTCCGTTAATCCAGCTTATTGCTGTCCGGGAATCTGTCCAAAGTGTTCGCTTGCTGATACGTATGGAGTGGCCTTCTTGAACAAAATGAGTTAAGCGTGCGCCCATTAGGCAGCTTTGTAATTCCAAACGGGGCACAGACCATGGTTTAAGTGGTGCAACTTTACTCTTGCCTGCGACCAATGCGATTTGCACATTCCCGAAAGAGTCTACGAAGCGGAAGTAGCTAACACAAGCGCATGCACTCTCGCTCGCATCTACGAAGGTGTGTAGCTCAACTATCTCAGCTGCCTGATCGAAATAACTCCGGGGAATTCGAATATCTTTGATATGGGCTAACAGAGCTGTCCATTTTTCCCATGAAGCATAAATTTCATCATCTACGGCATCGTCCCACCCAAAGCCTTTCCTCCAAACTTCCTGGACCAGCATTTTTCCAAAGACCAAATAGGGGGCTAATAGTCCTAAGGGGTCGAAAAGTGTCATAACACACTTCAATATGAGACGTTTGGTAGGCCTGTTTTTTGTTTCGATTAGCTGGGTCATCTCATCTGACATGATGGTAGGAAAAAAAAGCTGATCTTGCTTTGTTTCCCATAAGATTCCGAGCACGCGTTCAGCAGTATTTCCTCGTACGGGATTCAAATCTTTAACTGCATTCTTTTCTTGTTCCCCTAGGTAACGCAGGACTTTCATGTCGTTCGAACAGAAATTGCGCAGCTCAAATCCCCCGTGTTGATGAATTTCGCGAACCTGGTTTGAAATTTGTTGCGCTTCCTCCACAGTAGCAAAGCTGGTGCAATAATCATCTACATAATGTGCAGAGACGATGTTCTCTACAGCAGTCGGATATTGGTCTGCGAATCTCTGCGCGTTTTTGTTCTTCACGAACTGGGCCGTCGCTGGAGAGCTCGTTGACCCGAAAGTCGCAACATCCATTACAAAAATATCAGGAGGATGATCAGGATTGGTTCGCCACAGGAATAGCTGAGAACATCTGTCCACCTCGCGGATGCGAATCTGGTGGAACATTTCCCTGATATCGGCGCAAACCGCTACGGGATACTGTCGGAAGCGAAATAGTACGTTTGGAAGTGAGCTCAGTTGGTCGGGTCCTTTTAAAAGCATCGAATTGAGCGATATCCCATCAGCTTTGGCTGCGGCGTCCCAAACCAAGCGTACCTTTTCCGGTTTTTTGGGATTGGTGACGGCTCCTAACGGCAAAAACCATGTACGGCGTGGATCAAATGACTTCACTTCCTCCGGAGTTGCCCGATGGCAATAACCTTTTTGTTGATAATCCTCTATTTGTTTAAAAATACTTCGTTTCATTTCAGGATCTTTGGCCATTTTTCTCTCGAGACACCGACACCTTCCGAGGGCCATGGAGTAACTGTTTGGAAGCTCGATGTGATCATATCTCCACAGTAACCCAGACTCGTAGCAGTTTCCTACAAACTTTGTGGTTTCCTCCAGCAAACGTAACGCTCTTTCGTCCTCAGCGCTCAGTAGATTCTTCGACGGCTTTATTCCGGTTTCTTCCAGATCAAAATACGTTTTCAGGATATCATTCATCGCCGTTTCATTATCGCACTCACAACTGTGGTAGTTGAATGTCGGCAACTTATTATCACGCTGTCCGCCGTATACGCTCCAGCCAAGCCTAGTGCGTACTGCTATTGGTTGTCCTTCACTTCCCTCGCGAGCTTTCAAGGGAACAACGAGCTTCAAGTTGTCAACACCAATTAGTACACGAGGAATCGCGTCAGCGTAACCCTGGATTGGTAGCCCTCGGAGATGCTTGAATCGTTGCTTCAGTGCCTCAATTGGCAAGCTCTGGATCGGTAGTTCCAGTGCTTGTATGGTTCCGACGCTCGACATTACAAAACGTTTAGATTGACCCGGTCCAGATATTTCTACATCCACACGTCTTGATTCATTTTCAGTACGGGTTACGTTGGCTGTCCACTTCAGGCACAGGGGTTTGCAGTGTCCTTTTAAACCCAATTGGTCTGCAAGGTCAGTTTCTACCATTGTAAGGGAAGACCCCTCATCCACAAAGGCAAATGTAGAAATGGAATTATTGCCGTTGTATAGCGTTACAGGAATGATCCGAAAAAGAAGTGATAGATGAAACGGCTGATGGATATGATGTACCACGGATGTCGATGAGCCATTCGGTGTCGATGCGGAAAGCGACTCAGTTCTCGTGCTATGGAGAAGTGGGTTGTGTCTTGCTTCACACCCGTTTACACCGCAGCGGGTTGGATTCCTGCAGGTCCGGCGTCCATGGTCGAACAGACAGGTTCTACAAAGTCCTAGTTTTTGGATTAGCTTCCACCGAGCATCAACGCTCAAGTTCAAAAAGGTTCGGCAATCCTTTGAGCGGTGCCCGTCTTGGTTGCACGCTGCACATATAATTTGATTTCTTTCGCGAAACACGCCATGGTCCAATACATGGGATTGATGGTTCTCAACACTCCCCCCGGTATCGGCATGTACCAAGCTCTGATCAGGTTTGATCTTCTCACGCTTCGAAAGTGACCGCTGTTCTTCGGAGTAGGAAGTTACGCTGTATGCATCAATCACCACCTCCTCCATAAAATTCCCGAACATCCTTAAGTTCACCGTTCCTCCAGATCTGCGATAGCTGGCCCATTTCATTCTGTAATCGGCTGGTAGCTTACTGACAAGTTCTCTCATCAAAGTAGGATTGGCCAGATGTTCTACCATGTCAGCTGCTTCGACGTGATCACACAGAGCTTGTACCTTGGTTCCAAAATCAATCAGAGTGTCCAGCTTATCAGCTTTGGGCGGGGCAGTTTCTTTCAGCTTCTGAATCAAAGATTCTATAAGAAGTTCGGGTCTACCGTAGCGCATCCTAAGAGCCTCTATGACGTGCGGCACGGAAGCTGGCAGCATTAGTCTGCTGCGGACTGCTTCCCACGCCGGCCCCTTCAAGCAGCGTTGCAGACGAATCATATTTTCTACTGGGCTGAATCCGCAGGCTTCCGTGGTGTAATTGTACTGACTTATAAACACCGGCCAGTCAGCTGGATTTCCGGAAAAGATAGGCAAGTCACGTGGAAGCATCTGTCGAGTGGCTAGTTGTTGCTGAGATGGTACCGCACAGACTGTCACCGCGTGTTCCGTCATCTCTTGTCCAACAGGGACCCGAGGCGATATTTGAGGAGGTCCTTTTTGCTTCCGTAGGTTATTTGGGACCGTGACTGCTTCGTTCAAAGGTGCACCTTCCTCCAGCTTTGTTGTTTTAGAAAGAAATGGCGGTGATACCTTCGGTTTGGTTCCCGTTGGTTTGGGTTTCGGTTGTGTCGACGGTTGTAATTTAACTTGCGGCAAAGTCACATCAGCAGCCCTAGTTGATTGCGTATTGTTTTCTGTTAGATGAATTTGGCATAGACGCAACTGGTCTTGCAATTCCAGAAGTTGTTCGGAAGATAAATTATCTTGTTCTTGGCATGAATGGAGCTGTTTCTGAAGCTGATGGAAAGCATTCGACATCAGTCTCTTCCTACTCGTTGGATCCTTTTCTGTGGCAACTAAAGGATTTTCATGATATACCTGGTCGTTTGGTTTCTCTGAAGCTACCATTATGCGCTCGGACTGATGTTTCAGTTGTTTTGTCCCACCAGCAACAACCTCTAAAACAGATTCGGTTTGCTCAGTTACCCAGTTGGCGATGCTTTTCTGTTTTTCAGCTGGATCAGGATCGCTTTTCCGAAATCGTACGCTTTCCTTTTCGCCTTCTTCTTCTTGAAGCGATTCCTCTAGGGCTCGGTATTTCGCTGCTATAAATCTTCTTTCTAGTTCCTTCTCTTCCTCCAGGCGCTTTAGCTCAAGCTCCAGCTTCGCTTTCCGGACGGAAGATGTAGTTCGGATCGAAGAAGCTTTCGTCTGAACGTTGGCACATTTGGCACACACCCATTGGTGGTTTTTTACTCCATCGTCCACTCCGGCACATGAGTAATGCCACCAACTGTCACACCGGTCACAGGCTACAAGATCATCGGCTGAGTCTGGGTGAACGCAGGCCACGCAGTTGTGGGCATTGCCCATATCGGTCGTGTTATAGTCGTCATCGCTCGAACTTGCGGGACGTAATCCCATGATGACTATTTGAAGTTTGTTAGCGAAGGCCGGAAGTAAAAAATCGGTACAGACTGTTTCTGACAGTTTATTAGCTTCAAATCTAAAAAGTATAAAGAATTTCAGTAAAGATTCCTGCATCTGTGATTATAACCCAACTTACAGTCAGTCTACCGTTCGGATTCTGATTTAAGCTCCTCGCTAACAGATTGCGTGACTTTACGGTTCCTGCTAATATGGGATATTCTGAGTTTTACAAGACTAAACAATAAATCCAAATATTTACCAAGAACTATTCTGGCTCTTCTCGTCAGTTTACGCTACGGAACTTTTTCCGAAACCCTTAAGCACTTGTCGGCTATTCCTACTGATTATAGGTTAGGATTTACAAACAGATAATACATATTATTTACGAACTCTTAACTTACTCAGACCACCTCAGACGAATATCTCTGTTGAAATGAATAATTCAACGCAGGTTTCAGTGGTGGAATAGAGTTATCTTTATTCATGTTTCGTCTATGAGGTCACTAGATTACAACTATATTAATTAGCGATAGCTAATTGTCACTTCCACATCTTATAATCCCTAACCGGGAAAGTACTCATTTCTCAATGAGTACTTTGATATTCTTACCCAGAATATCTGGCAACACTGTTGTGTTACCACGAACCCAATTTATGTTGTCTCGCTTGACCGTGTGATGATGTAAACATTTATACCGTGTTTACCATCATCAGCTGTCATCTTCAATCATCACCGCTATTGTTTCAATTGCGAATTGACTCAAAGCATGCGGAACCAAAACAAACTGTTTTGGTTCTGCTCGTGGGAGCAGAAGTTGCTGCTTGCTGTTCCCAAGGAAAACCGTAAGTTTCAACACCTCCCCTCAATTCGCAGATTGAGAATGCTGAACAGCTTCGCGTGCCTCGCCCTTGGTAACGCCTTCGTGAATGCATCTGCTGGCTGACCCTCAGTAGAGATGTGTCGCAAAGATAGCTGACCGCTTCTTATGATGTCTCTGATGAAAGCATACTTCACATCCAGATGCTTCATCCGCTGATGAGTCCGCGCCTCTTCCAAATACTGGATGCAAGGGATGTTGTCCTCCATTAACTTGAAAGGAGTGCTAACCACACCCAATTCACCAAGGAAGTTTGTTAACCACAAACCTTCCTTGGCCGCATGGCAAAGGGCTCCTATCTCAGCTTCGGTCGACGACAGACTGACCGTCTGCTGACGTTTCGTTGACCACGAAACTAGATTCCCGAAGATCATGTAAGCGTAACCTGATATAGATCTTCGATCATCGGAGTCGTTGGCGAAATCTGTATTAGCATATCCGATGAGTGGTTCCAATTTCGCGTTTCTGCGAAATACCAACGCCGTATCGGTCGTACCTCGAAGGTATCGCAGAATACGCTTCAGGCCTTGCCAGTGCCTATCCGCCGGACTGGCCTGGTACTTGTTCAGTGCGCTAACCGCAGCACAGATATCTGGTCTCGAAGATGTCGCCAGATATTGTAGACAACCGATCAATTCTTTGAACGGTTGTTCGGTGATAACCTCACCATCGTTCAGCTTCGTCCAGCGAACGTTTGTGTCAAGTGGAGTACTAACGGGTTTACAATCGGCCATACCGAATCGTTGCAGAACCTTCTCGACGTATCCTGATTGCGGGAAGTCTCGCTTGATGGTCATCCCCAAGAAAGTCTTGACTTCCAGGAGATCCTTCATCTGGAATAGCCTTCTAAGCTCGATCTAGATCCAGATAACCTCTGAAACGTCTTTTCCGGTGTCACGTTTCTGCGGTATACCAACGCCATAACGGTCATACGTCGAAGGTATCGCAAAACACGCTTCAGGCCTAGCCAATGCCTATCTGCCGGGCTGGCCTGATATTTGCTAAGTGCGCTAACCGCAGCACTGATATTCTGATGACTGCAAACAACCGATCAAATCGTGAACGGCTGCTCGGTGATAACCTCACCATTGTTCAGCTGCATCCATCGAACATTCGTGTCAGACACAGAATAAGTTTCCTGTAACCTGGGTTAAGCTAATCGCTTCCCAAACCTCGCTCTCATCCAGGGCTGCTCGATAGTTGCTTTGTACGCTAACCGCAGCACTGATGATCGTCCTCGAAAACTGCAAACAACCGATCAAATCGTTGAACGGCTGCTCAGTGATAACCTCACTTCGCCCACCCAGCCCGAATCTCGTTCTCTTTCATAGCCGCGGTGGTCTCCCGGTAAAAGCAGTCCCTTTGGCCCTTAAGCTTGCTGACGATTCGACGTTGCTCTTCCACATCATCAGCGGCTACGTTAGCCACGTAGCGTTGATTAGCTTCTTCTGTTCGCTGACTGCGTCTCTGGGCCGGCTCGGGATTGACGGAATCTTGATCATCATCGTCATCGTTGTCATTGCTACTCTTGAAGTCGCTCTCGTTTCGCACCCTACGCTGACGGGCACCAGAATCGCAAATCTTGCGTTGACACTGGTGGCTGATAACCTCAGCGTGCGATCGAAAAACATATCTTGAGTGTTGTGTTCTGGTAACCCCAGAAAAGCATCCTCTTGTAGCTAACAAAGCTCTCTCTCGGTGGCTCCGAGAATTAGCCTGACTTCGATCGGCAGCACTTGTCCTAAATGCCGCAAAAATCAAGAAGTGGTTGAAATCGCTGGTGCCTAACCGTCGCCTAAACCACCTCCTCCGCAGCACCCGGAATAGCTTCCAAACATCGAAGACAAGCTTGCGCATGCTAACCGCAGCGCAGCTACCAAGCACGAGAATAATCCTCTCGACTTGCAGCTTCATGGACTTTCCTCTTGTTGCTCTCACGCTATTATCTCTCCGAAATAGCTGGAGACAACTATAAACCACAAACTTCAAATCTGACTCTGAGTTGGTGGCAATTAACCGTCGCACAAAACCACTCCTCCAAAGCCACAGAAAAATCATACTGTAGGCTTGGATCAGTCCGCGCGTGCTATCTGCAGCGTAGCTCCACACCCCGAGAGTAACCCTCTCGAAATCCAGCTTCTTCCAATCTCCGATACGGGCTAATCCTTCATCTGAAGCATTCGGACCTGACCAATCCTGGTTACAGATCCCGAGAGTCCTCCTCCCGGCCGTCGGAAATAAACTCACGCTGCTTACCGTAGCGTGGCTTGTGTCGGCATCGAGAGTAACCCTCTCGGAACCCGACTTCCATGCCTCGAACTCCAGTGGCACCTTCTGGTTGACCTGGAGCATCTCCTGGCTTCTGTGCTGGTGATCCTCCGCGCTCGTAGTCGTCTGTGCTTGGATCAGCTCCTGAATGCTGACTGCAGCGCACAGCCAAAGCACGAGAGTAACCCTCTCGGCTATAAGTTCCACCCAATTGTTCTTGGGTGGACCTACCGACCTTCGCGCTGAACCATCTCGGTTGCGGATGCTATTACTCCTCCCGGCCGTCGGTCGTGAGCTCAACTTGCTAACCGCAACGTGGCTCGTGACGGCATCGAAAGCTACCCTTTCGATCCGCGAACCGCCCCGGACTCTGGCGGTACCTCCTGGCTGACCGTGGACTTTTGGCGGCCTGGCCTCTGCCCTGGCTGGTCCATCTCCATCTAGGTTGGCTCGTCTCGGCGCTGGCTGGTCCCTCTGGCTAGTGGCCCTCTTCCGGGTGATCCTCTGGCTGCTGGCTGCTCCACTTGCTAACCGCAAGTTAAATGTACTTGAGAGTACCCCTCTCACTAACTCGTTTTCCAATTTTCCAGACGTATCTGGGCCCATAACCTGTGACCTACACAGAAAAAAAATCTGAATCCTTAACAACACTGAAATTGAAAACCTTTAATATTACATGACGCAGAACGCGATTTATTGATGTAAATTAACAGACTAAAAATATTTGAATCCTAAAAAGCACGGAATTTCAATGACACGAATATTATTTGACACAGAACGCGATTATTTGATGTAAATTTACATCACATATGATGTAAAAAAAAGAAGCATCACATATGACGGAATTTTCAGTGCGAATTAAATATTACACATCTTTAATATTTTACATGTTTTCAAAATTTTCACGTCTTAAGAAGTTTACAGACGTGTAATATTCAACTCGCACTGAAAACTCCATCATATGTGATGCATCTTTTTCGTTACATCATGTATGATGTAATTTTACAATTTTTTTGGTCATACAAAATCCTCAACAGCACTGAATTAGAAATTTCTGAAAATTACACAACACGGACTTCAATATCGACAGGGAGTTAAATTAATATTACATTACACTGAACGCGATAACGTCATGTAAAAATAAAAACTGTCAAAAACAGGAAAGTAAACAAAGTAATTTGTTGAAGCAGTTAGCTGGAAGCTGTTCTGGAAGCAGCCCCACGCTGCTCTGCTAACTCTACTTCGGAAGATGGTGAAAGTGAATTTTAAAATAATTAATGTATTAGACCAAAAATTTTAAAAATTTGAAAAATAAATGAAATTTATTATTAAAAGATTATTTTTGTTATGAAAGATGAAAAAACTCCATTGAATCGGATCAATAAAAAGTAAACAAAACAAATTCCAATAGGATATTTTTCACAAATTCAGTGACTTTAAATTTACATCACTTTCATATTACACTTTGCATAATTTTACAGGCGTGTAATATTCAACTCGCACTGAAAATTCCGTCATATATGATGCTTCTTTTTATTTACATCATATGTGATGTAATTTTCCAGATTTTTTTGGTAGTGTGTAGAGTTCACTGGACCTAGAGCCAACCACCTCCCATGCCGCGTATTTCTCCAGGGCTTTTTCGATAGCTGTCTTACAGAAGACCCATGTGTACGAAACATAGAATGGGTTTTCTGTAAGACAGCTATCGAAAAAGCCCTGGAGAAATACGCGGCATGGGAGGTGGTTGGCTCTAGGTCCAGTGAACTCTAGGTCACAGGTTATGGGCCCAGATACGTCTGGAAAATTGGAAAACGAGTTAGTGAGAGGTATAAATGTTTACATCATCACATCAACGAATCATCGGTTCCGGTGCCAGTTAGCAGAGTGGCGCAGTGGAAGCGTGCTGGGCCCATAACCTGTTGAAATGAATAATTCAACGCAGGTTTCAGTGGTGGAATAGAGTTATCTTTATTCATGTTTCGTCTATGAGGTCACTAGATTACAACTATATTAATTAGCGATAGCTAATTGTCACTTCCACATCTTATAATCCCTAACCGGGAAAGTACTCATTTCTCAATGAGTACTTTGATATTCTTACCCAGAATATCTGGCAACACTGTTGTGTTACCACGAACCCAATTTATGTTGTCTCGCTTGACCGTGTGATGATGTAAACATTTATACCGTGTTTACCATCATCAGCTGTCATCTTCAATCATCACCGCTATTGTTTCAATTGCGAATTGACTCAAAGCATGCGGAACCAAAACAAACTGTTTTGGTTCTGCTCGTGGGAGCAGAAGTTGCTGCTTGCTGTTCCCAAGGAAAACCGTAAGTTTCAACAATCTCGAATGTGCTAACAAATATCAATCACTGAATTAGAGATACTACGCTACTTTTACTCTAAGAATCACTTAAACTGACTGCAGGTTCTATTCGGTAGAAATACGTCTGAAAAACGACAACGTGAAAAAACGGTTCTTGGTTCTCTTCCTTGTTTTGATATTACTCTTCTTCTAGCGGCAGGGAAACGTCAGGAGAGACGTCATCTACAGATGCTCTCATAATTTTAGATTCGCCTGCTGACGCAGCCACAACCATCCTGACATTAACATCTTTGTTGTGTGATAAAACTGTGCGCAATCAATTACACTTATGATATCCGAAAAACAAGATGCAAAATCCGCGTTAATTTACATTTGTGCATTTCAGTGTCATACGAATTCAATATTTCAACTCAATTCCTTGACCTACACAGTATTAAATAATTACATGTTATAACCTGCAAATAAATGGAACAAGTTATTTCTACTAAATTTACATGACTTATGACGTAATGTAAATTCCCGAAACGAAAAAAATGACATTGTGAATTTACATGACCATAACAATGAAACCGTTCCGGCTCATTATTCCTTTTTAGTTTTTGAATTATTGTTTTCTCAACTACTAGCCATCAGCCTTGTAACAAAACATGCCAATCATCAAAAAAATACTCATAATGGTTTACACAACCGAAATCCACGAGCTCCCGATTGGAAACGGCATTTTCTTGGCGCATCAAATCCAACTTGCTTCTTACCAGTCGGCTGTTCGGTGTTTGTTTCTGAAACGATTCTGCTACAGGGTGTATCTGAATTTTTTTGTAGTTCCGTTAATACTTTTTGGATGGATGATTTTGAAAACATTTTGTTTTTCATTTCTTTTCCAAAACATAACACGAAGTTTATCTAGTGTGTTCTTTGAATAATATTACTTGTTATTTGTTCGTTGTACATTAAAATATTCTTTGCAAAGTGATGGAATATGTGGAAGGGGTAATGAAACTTGTCATTTGTTTGTTTGAATATTAAACAATTCCCCACGATCCACTTGTTTAAAAATATATAAACCTGATTTTATTTCAATTTAAAAGTTAATACTTAAATTCAATAATAAAAAGAAAAAAAAGCTTTGTTGTGCTGAAATTTTGGTAACAACAAATTGAGAAAATTGTTGACCTTATTCAGCAATATTTTATTTAAACCATAAGTATGACTAATTTTTGTGCCGTTCATTCTTAATTGTAGGATTTCATATCAACCATATCGGTTAGAGTTATTCGTATATTTAAAAAAAAATGAATACGGGAGGTGAACTGTGGCTTTGAACAAAATATCACTTCTATCCAATAAAGTTTATGAAATTTAAACGAGTAATATACTATTTTGTTATTTTTTCCCAAAAAGGCAATACAGCATAGTTTATATCTGTTGTAAGCAGTTTTAAAAGAATTTCCCTTTTCATTTTTATAAAAATCGGCAAACATTTAGACACACCCTGTGTGCGACTGCAACGTTTTTGATTCCAAACATCGTTTCAAGCAAAAGTCATGTAAAAATACAACAAATTGATCCGAATGAGAAACGCATGGTTTTTTTTCAGGGCTGCCTTATAATATACAACACATATGACTGAATTTTACATGAAATCAAACTTTACATGAAATGTAAAGCTCAGGTTTTTTTCTGTGTAGTCACTAAGTTATTTTAATGTTTCCCATAAATAAAAATCACAATTCAAATTACTCATAAGCCAGAGGCTCCTTTGTCGAAATAACCTACAAAGCGAAAGTAATAATAGTGCTGAGGATTTGCTATAACTGGCCGGCCAGCACCTACAGTTTTATCAGTTTTCTGCTGTTTCTCCTTAAAATAACATTTCCTTCTCCTTTTCGTCGTATTTGCATCTTATTCATCTTCTGATTCCTAGACAAACGTCAGTTTTGTCACTATGAGCGTTACGTGCCTTTGCGTTTCTTAATTGAGTAACGCTAACGTTTTGAGGGGTACGGTCACTCTTCCTATTTTCAAATCCTTACATATTGACGTTACACATAGCTCAACACTTTTTGGTATTAAATAGCAACCCCCAAATAAAGCTTTCTATAATGAAAATTATAATTGTAAATTGAAAACAGACTCTGTGCCACAAGTATGTGTACATTTCAAAATAAATTTGTTTACCTGTAATTTGATGTGAAACGGTACAATGAGAAAAAGTAGTGTTGAAAAAAATTATATGAACGGAGTTTTTCTTGAAACAATGGATCAGTTAGGGAAGAAGTGTTGGAAAAATAGGTAGACTAAATAAACAAAAAAAAAACTACTTAGGTGTAATAAAATTGCACTTAGCTTGCCGATCCTATGTATCTTGCCTTGCCTTTTCCAATTGGAAATATTTTGGTGGAAAGTTGGAAAGCTCATCTCAAACCAGTAACGTTGGTAACACTTGCTCGGGGAGCTTTCTCAAAAGCTTTCTAAATCCCGCCGAATCATGTAGCTTTTTCTATGCATGTAAATGAAGCTTTTCCCGAAGCGCCTATACCACGTCATCCGTGAATGAAATCTCAAAGTGAAAACGCAAAAACAAAATTTTAAAGTTCCTCGAATACACTGAATATTTGTTAAATCCTTCACGATATACTCCAGCATACACACACTGTTTATCGGTTTCACGAGGCGGAATCACTTTATTTCGGCTAATATCGGTTTAAAATTCACTTTATAATTTGTTCCTAGAAAAAACGCGTCCATCACCATTCAGTGTTCCCAAAAACTCCCCTAATAACTTTTTTTTCTAAAAATATACAAAGTTATGATATTCGACAAAGTTGTTCAGCGGAAAATTTCCTGTAAGAAATTTATAAATTGGCACAAAAACCATTAGCAAGCTCGGTTCCACAGAAGAAACAAAAATGATGTTGATTTTTCAGTACAAAATATTCAATTTTCCCATACAAACCTAAAAGTTCAAATTTACTCATGTAAACGTTACTTAAAAATTCTGCAAAAGTCATGGATGAGTTTTGGACCAAAACGAAGCTTTTAAGACCCCAGGGTTTGAGTAATTCAAAAATGACCCCAAATCGACTCAGTCTACTCGAACAGCCTTCATTTGATTCCTCAAAAAAAAAACACACACACACAAGATAAGTCTATTTGTATCCAAAATTTTGTTGTTCGAATCAGTGTTCTCTAAAGGAAAATATCTTTTCATAGATTTGGTTCATGTAAGACGGAAGATGCTGAATTTCTTCGCAAAGCGATTGGACTTGTGCTTTAAGAAATATTAAAAAATGGGTGAAGGTAAAACCCTCTTTTATATTTTGTTAAACTTTTCGTATTTTTCAAAATTGGAAAGAGATGTCAAAATTATTCATAGTCTTCAGCAAATTTGATTATTTAACTTGAACCTTTGTTTTCAAAATCTTTGTTACATTCTATAGTATTGCAAAAAAAAGTACATAATTTTTTTAAATGAATTTCGAATTATTCTCATAGTTTATCTCGAAAACATAAACTGAATGAAAAACAATATTTTAAGTCAGTGCCCCCCAACTAGTCAAAATCTGTTCTTAAATTCCTTTCACCCCGTAAAAGCGTGATTTTAGGATCTGAAACTATATACTGAATTACAGATCTTAATCAGAATAAACACGAAAATTTTCCTTTTTTGCAACGGCTTTATACAAAGTGACTCACAGAGAGTGATTTGTTGAAATTAAATTTAAAGGATGCTTAGAAATTGATTTGTAAAAAAACAGTTGAACAAAAAAAATCGATTTACAAGAAAAAACATAGCCCAATGTTGAATATTTACTAAAGAATATTTTGAAAAAGAAAAGACATACACTCAGGCAAATTCTTATTACAATTTTCATAAGATGCCTCTTATGAACCGCTGTTTAGAGTGTAAAATTGTTTTTCATAAGAGTCTTATGAAATTCTTCTTATTCTCATACGAAGTTCTTATGAAAAATAGAAGAATTGGCATTGTGAAAAAATAATGAACACATTCATTCCATCAGTCATGTATTTCAACGTCTTCAGAAGCACTCACTAATTGCAAAGTTATTACTTTTACTGATGTGCGCATGATTTTATTCTTCTAAATGGTAAGTTTGAGTTGAAATTTATATTTCTCGCGTGAGCTTTCATTACGTCGAATGAAACAAAATTTGAAAAACTGAGATATTCACTAAAAAAGCTTCATTATAACATTATCTACCTATATGATTGATAAAACAATAAATTTAAACCCTTTTAATGCATAAAATTTAAGACTTTCAAAATGACGAATGAAACAAAACTTTGCATGCCCATTTCAATGTTGCTTACGTCCCTTCTTCCAAACGGCGAATGTGCAGAGGAAGAAAAACCTAGCACATTCGCTATGGATTTCATGAGCAAACAGTGTATACAGGAAGAGGTAATCAGAATATCAACCTGGCAATATTATTTCAGATTCTTGTTTTCAGGCGTTCTTAAATCGATACTCAAGGCTTTCGAACGCTGTATAATAATGCAGCAGGGAAAAGAAACCGAACGGCAGCAAACCTAACAACTAACAGCAGCAGGCTGATCGGCAGCAGCCTGCTGCTGTTAGTCACCCAATCACCCGATTCACACTTTTATTGCGCATTCACTAATAAATTCACCGCTACACTCGATAATTCACTGTTAACATTCACTATGCCAAAAAAAAAATGAAAATTTACCGGTAATTGCCTCAGAAACATTTGGGCGTAAGTGCAAGTTGAACGAATCAAAGGACGAATGAGACAAATTTCCCCTCCAGCTGATCGGCAACAGAAAGCTGATCAGCAGCAGCGAGTTTGTTTGATCGATTTCGCACCCGATTCACACATTTCATTATGCATTTACTCACCAATTTATCGCTACACCACTTATTAAACAGCCACTACGCCGAGAAAATTGAAAATTTTCCATAGTATTTTCATCAGAAACATTTGGGCGTATGTGCAAGTTGAACGAATCAAAGGACGAAAGAAAAGAGACGAATGAAACAAATTTCCCCTCCAAACGACGAATGTGTTCAGACGTACACAGAAAAAATTATTTACTGTGAAATTACAGCAAATATCCTGTAACAAAAAGGAGCAGGACATTTACCGTAATTTTACAGGTCGGAAAAAATTACTTGACACTTATTTTTCAGTGTGCCGCAGAATGCAGCTGTTGCTTTAAAAATACAGGACTGTAATTTCAATTCGTTTTTCTAGTTTTTTCCTATTGGATTTTAATTTTCGGATCAAATAAAAGTAACGAAATTTAGAGTAAAAAATGTATTAAACAAAATTATTTAAAAGCCAGAACACAGTACATAAATTTTTTACGGATGGCCTCAATCTTTCTCTAGCGCTATAATTCGTTGTCGTAACGATCTTGCGGTTTTCGTCATTCCTCCTGACTTTGTCAACCTCCACCGATCATCCAAGCGTCGAGCATATCGTTTATATATCAGGTTATGCTACGGACTAAAAAACATATAAGTTGTATCTTTTCAAACGAATTGACCTCAAATAACTTACCATTTCTGGAATACTGCATGGATAGAAAAAATTGCTGGAGTCTCTGGAAGCTGAATGTTTACCTCTGCTAATTGTACTAAAACTCGAGGCAGTCGTAAGGTTGGATATGTGTTATGAATTTCACGAACAGGAACGATTCGAAGTTACTCTGTGTGTTCTCGCATCTTCCATTCAGCACTTCCAAACAGGAGTGTATACAAGTGTCTGTGTGTTGATAAATGAGTGCACCAGATTGGTTGACCTAAAATGATAGATATGAAGGGAATGTCAGCATTTCACGCTATTGGTAATAGCTTATTTATAAACAAATAGTTGTATTATTAAGATATTTGCATAATAACAATAAAATTTACTTAATCCTACCCCAAAGACCAAGCACAGAAAGTTTTTGAAACCGCAGAACCAAGCGGTGGAAATGTAGTTCACTATTATGTGGAAAATCATAGAGAACGATAAGAGCCGTCAAAACAGATCGAGAAGTTGTCGCTCAGTCTATTTAGAGGTGAAATTATCAATCTTCTATATTCGGTTGATCGATATCACATCGAAAGATCATTCGTTGGGTAAATTTACATCCAGATTCCATGTCCAGCATGAATAGAATAGTGTGGACTGTTGAAAGAATTCACACGAAAACCCGTAAGCTGGGGAAAAATATACGTTATTTTTTTGTACAACAGTTGACCAGCCTATTTATTCTAGATATTGATTGGTAAGTGATTGTTTAGCTGAAATCATGATTCTGGTCCAATTATTATTGCTTTTTCATAGATCAACGATGACCAAAAATGAATTACAACATGATTCAAGCATCAACATCAAAAGTCAAAAAGTAAATAGGTCGCTGGCTTAAGCAGAAAATTCAAAATGTAAATTCGCTGCCAAATAGGTTACCAGAACACTAACAATTCTAGTTTACTCAAGCGGGACTTATGAAAGATACTCACTCAATGAACGGCTTCATCACTTGTGCGAACTCAGTTTGTCAACCCTGCCTGGGACCGACTCCCAAACTATCCTGGTTTCACAATAACTGGACCTTTTACAAAATTTCCGGGACACACTGTGAAGATCGTTCATTCTGTTGCATGGCATCAACGTAGTATCGTGAACTTGATCGTTTCCGGGAAGATTATCAGTGAAACGCTGCGCTACTCAAGAATCGAATACATCTGCAAAGAGAAATCATTGATTCTGTGATACATGTTACGAAACATTTTCTATAATATATTAGCTTTAGCGACATTCAAAAATGTAAATTGGACTTACCTCTATGACGCTAATGCACAAATGCTTAAGCAAAAGTACACGATGTTTTTCGCCTAACCACGTACACCGACTTCGGGGTAGACATCTCCGATTCTGGGGGCGTTGAATATTTTCCAAAAACAGCTTCTGTGTTCGATAACGTTCCAGGTTCTTTTTCCTCCGGATGGAGAACTTTTTGTGGAGCCTTTGGTATCCAATTATCGGGATGCTTTTTGCGGCAGAGTTCCGCATTTAAACCGCTGTTAAACCAAATCATCTTACGGGCAAAACAACACAATTTTTTGGTTTTTATTTTTATTTTCACTGCGGTAACTGCCAAAGCTCCAGAACCAAACAAAAAAAACGAATCGAAAACAAAACAACCATCCGCTTGGTTTTGACGTTTCTGAACTGGGATGCCAGATGAGCTTAAATTTACTTATATTCACTTGAAAATTATTGGAGGACACGTCATTTAACAACACGTAATTTTTTTCGACCTGTAAAATTACAGCAAATGTCCTGCTCGATATTGTTACAGAGCGTTTGCTGTAAAATCAAATGATTCTCTCTTAAAATTTCAATAAATCAATTTAAAATCAAATGTTTTTCGATTTACAGGTTTATTTTTTTTAAATGCAACCATATTCAATGACACGTAATTGTCATTATTTTTTTCTGTGTATGAACGATTTATGTTCGAATATGTCGTATGTTCCTATTATGATTAAAAAATAGCTCTAAAAATTGCAAAAAATTAAATTCATAGTGTGGAATATCTGACACAATTAGTTTCCATGAATATTGCGTATTTTTTGAAGGGTTATCGGCGAAGGAATAAAAATAGGATTTGAAAAACACCAAATATAATAATAATCAATATACCTCACTCCCCAAGGAAAAAGGGAGAATCACCATGCGCGCCTCCATGTGGAGAAAGCTCTAACTAACCGTAGAAAAACAAATAAAAAAAACCAAAGTTGCCACAGACATAAATTTTTCAAAATAAAACAAAATTTAGGTATCACAGTAATTGAACAGTTTAACATTTTTCTTTTTCTTCGTTCAACAGCCATCAAGTTTTTGAAGAATTTATCGGTTTGTGTTAAGCACAGGTTCAACAATTTTGTTTTCAGATAAGGGTACTGGTATGTTTTCGTACTGCTTATTTAAATATGTACCTGAATTGCGTTTTATTATCTGATTGATTTTTTAGGATTTCTAACCATCGATCATTGGGGAATCTCTTTTTCCGGAGCACCCAGCTTACATTTGCTTGTGTATGATCCTCTGAATGAGGAAGCTAACCAATTGAAGCCTCCCCCCGAGAAAAAATGTTAAAAAGCTGGGTGATGGCTGTGAACGTTCACAATCCAAGAACGAATTTCAAAAGCCAACGGCGTGAAAGACGCCCTGTTACGTACGATTCTTTGGGCGACAAGAAAAACATAACTGAAAAATTATTGGCTGAATTTTTTAAATAAATTTTATTATTTTAGCTTGCAATTTTTTCTTTTTCAAAACACCCCCGCAAATTCATTGAAAGATAAATGATACGAATGGCATGTTACATAGAACACCCATTTTAGGTTTTGTTAATGTCCGTGGGGGAATTGGACTTCCTCTCGATGGACTGGTATCAGGTACTGTTGTTACTGCTGATGCGCGCTTCTTCTAAGATGACAGAATTTTACTACGAAATAACGTTTATCCCCAAAGAATCTTGTACTCCAATAATACCTAAAACCCCCAAACATAAATTTCAAACCAAATCTGTTAGCCTAGTTTTTATATTCTGAAAAACGGAATATATGGTACATTTGGTACATGCTTAGAGATTTCGAATAAACTTTCTGGCTTGGCGGGACCTTAGAATATGAAAGTTTAATTTTATTTTACGTATTAAAAATAGGCCTTCGTCCGTTGTGCCAGGGAATGCAAATTTTTTTCCAGTTCATGGCCACTTTTTGACTGCCCGAAACATCCGAAGTCCAGAACTTCCGTAGTTCGGAGGTATCTGAAAGTCTCTGGGATTTGAAAATAGTATCTGCAAACCCCATAGAATGCTTGAAGGCAAACCAGATCCGATAAGTGCAGTTTTATTTCCTCGGTGGAGACATCACTAGGCAATTCCAGTACTGGACTATCCGGTTCAAATCGCCCGAGGTCTGTGAGGCATCCATTCGAACAGGATTATGTGCAATTAGATGCAACGGAAGCAGGTACCGATTACTGGATTTGTAGATATCTGGGGAATTATAACATAGTTATCATCCGGAATATTCTTTATTTTGAATGTTTACCTGTTTAGAACGGGAGTTTTTCAATACCACACATTAGATTCGAAAGTATATCCGCGCTTTGTTCATCGTTATTTGTTAATGAAAACTTTGTTGTCAAAACAAAAATGATTGATAAAAAACAAACCAAGAAATTTCTCGACGAAACACGCCAACTTTACTTTTTTAGTAAGAACTTTCTCCTGAAGGTAGTTTTGAAGTGCATGTCCTTGTTGGACTGTATGAAGCATGCTGAGAGTTACCAATGTTTATTATAATATGTTTGAAAACACTCTTCAAATTTCAGAAGCGTTTTTCTCGGTTCGGTGTTTCTGTTTCATTCGACGTAATGAAAGCTCACGCGAGATTTAGTTGAAAATATTTGAAAACTCAATAGGAACATTTTATGTTTTATTTACTTTTCAGCTTGGTTACCGGTAAAAAAGCGCGAAGTCAAAGGTCCGAGGCACAATAAAACTTTTTTTATGGAACCGGGTGTTGAAAGGCAGCTGATTGTCACCATGATGTTTTTCCATACGAATTAAGCAGGGAATAAAATAAAATGAAAAAATAATCTTGAATTATTTCAATTTTGTGAGACATTTCTTTTCCCATAAGAATATCTTATGAAAAGCAATAACCCCCTCATTGAAACCGGTGTTCATCCTTTGAGTTCATTCCATCATAAGACAATCTTATGAATTTCATTATTTTTTCTTATAGCGCCACTTCATAAGAGAATCTTATGGCCTACATAATAGATTTTTTCTGAGTGTACACCGTCTATGCCGATTTAGGCTTTACAGACTGAATAAATGACGTGGACAACTTAAGATTAACATTTAACACCCAGTACCGAGATGGCAATCGAACCCATGCCATCAGTGGACCTAGCGATTACCGTCTTAACCAAATAGTTTATTCAGATTATCAAAGAAATTAAAGAAAAATATTTAAAAAAAACACTAAAAACAACCTTATCATGTAATCCTCGTAAAAAAATGGCTTAAATTCCTCGAGCTTACTGAGCTTCAATTGTGACAAAAAATGCCATGACTAATACCATTTCAAAACACTCATTTGTTGTCTGTACGATGATCTAATCGTCATTATTAGCGGCATTTCATTGCCAATCGTCATACTTTAGTAGAAGTAGGTATCAACTCCAATGCTCTTATCACCCAGATTAGTCAAACTCTCATCTCGGAAATTGCAGCACAAACAAATGAACTGACCTTTGCATTTTTATTTATTTTTTTTTCGTTTCAGCTGCTGGCCATGCTTCTGGATTCCGTATGTTGTTGATTCCTGCAAAAATGCCAACCACTACTGCCCCAACTGTGGAGCCTATATTGGAACCTATCGAGGCTAGAAATGGGAATTCTAGTTAGCCATCAACCAACGCATCGCAAAAGATCCCTGGCCACTTCCGTTGATTTCGTTCGTTTTTTGGATGGAGGGGTTTCCTCCCTCTGTTACCAGATCATGCGTCGAGCAATCATATCAAATCGAGAACTACCTACCTACATTACATACACCTATCTAAAAACTAAATTATATTTTTAACCAACGAAAGAGATACAGAACATGGTTTTGAGAAGAAGAGAAGAGGAAGCAGTTCATTTTTTATACAAAATGCTAGTCCCATTTATATGTTAGAGATACTTATGAAAATATATTCTGCTTGAAATAAAAATTGAATGACGTATGTGTTATTGTTCGTATCATACTCCTTCAGGTTTAAAATTGTTTTTAACCTTTTTAACAACGAGCAAAAAGAGCATACGCTGGCTAAATTACTCATAGGTAAAACGCTATAACAAGGCGTCATCGAATTTAAAGAACATTGTTTCTTTACTTCAAAACATTATGACGCATCTAACACGATAAAAAATTCCATCCATTTGTAAATTAGAAAGGGTAATGTTTGAGTATCAAATTCAACAATTTTCTGAAAAAAAAATATTTTGACTGATAAAACGAAAGTTTTATCGACTAAAGTGAATCAAAAGTAACAATCTCGACTCAGAACCAACACCAAAAATGGCGAAATCTTATCCCAGGTCCACAATACTAAGGACCGTGTCGTAAATTATGAATACACGTTATAAGTATTCTGTTTATTTATTGCTCTTTTATTTTTCAATTCTGGGTGTTCGTACATGTTTATTAGACTTCAAGGAATGGGACAACAGCAAGGATAATCTAATTATCCTTGGATCTGCTCAGTTCACGCACTTTTCCATTGATTCCTCGCATTAAGTTTTGCACAACGGTTGCATAAATGGTTTTGCTTACATTTATCCAGTCCTTCTTGAACTGATTGATGTCAACAGCTCCATGGTCCTTCTTCCGCAGTTTCCCTTTCATCAGGGCCCAATACCTTTCGATAGGCCGGATCTCTGGGCAATTTGGAGGATTCATCGCTTTTGCCACGAAATTGACTTCCATCTCTCGATACCACTACAAGACTGAACCCGCGTAGTGGCATGATGCATGATCTGGCCAAAATAGTGTCTGACCTTTATGCTTCTGAATGAGTAGCAAAATACGCTTTTGAAAAAAGGTGATGACTTCATACCACATTGACAAATTCCTTGCCAAACCAGCACCTTTTTGTCAAATTTTTCACAATAAATGGACTTCTCCGAGTTTGGGACATCCGTTCCTTGAGGCACAATGTAGAATTGTGCTCCTGGAAGAGTTTTGTAATCCATTTTCACATATGTTTCATCATCCATAATAATGCACAAATTCTTCTTGCTCAAAACCTCATCGTACAACTTTTGAGCTCGAGTTTTCACGGATATCGCCTGAATTTTGCTGCGTTTCGGAAATTTCTGCTTCTTGTAGGTCTTCAACGAGTTACGTGCCTTGGCACGTTGCACCATTCCGATTGATGTCCCACACTTTCTTGCGCAATCCCGAACTGACATATTCCGTTTTCTTTCAAACTGCTGGCATATTTTTTTGTCCAAAGCCGGCTTGGATGCACCAACTTTTCGACCACGACCAGGTAGATCTCTGAAAGTGTTGTGCATACCAAATCGGGCAATAGCATTTTGAACTGCACAGATGCTGACTCCTTCCTGTTTCGCCAATTTTCTTATCGTCAAGCCGGGCTCCGAACAGTATTTGGTCACAATCGTTTTCCGTTTTTCTTCCGAAAGTCCCTTCATTGCTGCGCCGGGATTCAAAACTCAACTTTTTTCGAGATATTCTGTTTGTTTACTATGTTTATAACACGCGGTCACTGAACAGCTGTCAAAACACTTTTTCACAGAGAGGCTTAAAGTTGTATTCATAAATTACGATACGGTCCTTACTACAGTTAAAAAAAAATCTCACTTGTCAAAGCCTGTTACTATTTAAAGACTGTCTTCAAAAATAGCTTTAAAAAGTTATTCAATAAAGAAGTTGGTGAATTCAATTTAGGTACAGTCCTTAGTCCAGAATCGAGAATATCGAATTTTCAATAAGGTTAGACTCACTAACGTTGCCAGATTGCCCGAATTTTGCCCGGATTTTGCCCGGATTTTACCCGGATTTTACCCGAATGTTTTCACTTTATTTGCAAAATCAATGAAAAATTCAAAATGCGTGATCACAATTATGTATTTTGCTATAAAAACAATTTTTGAGCTAATTTTATCCAAACATGATGTGTTTTGATAAAAACGTAAAAAAATATTTTTCGAGTTTTTTGGCTTTCTTACTGAAAGACATAGCGAACGGTCAGTTGGGGATATCATTAATTAAGGGTCCAAGACCCCATTTTATACCTATATGTATACCAATCGACTCAGCTCGACGAGTTACGAAGATGTCCGTGGATTTGTATGTTCCATTGAAACGTTCTTACCACCCCTCCTATTCTAGGTTTTTCGATTTTGATGAATTTAGTATCAAAAAATTTGATTTTTTTTCCTGTAGATCATTATCTTAAAACCAAAAAAAAAAACAAAATTGTTTGAAATTGTTCTATTCCATATTAAATATCAAACTTACGTTGGCTTTAAAAATGGTAGCCATTTGCTCAGCAGCAGTAGCCAGCAATCGCTAAATTATTACGGAGGCGATCGAAAACTTGACAACAAATTCATCTAACAGCCGAGAATCGATCCCCCTTGACCACTAGTGAGCGTCGAGAAATGTGGCTCTCAAATTTAAACAGTTTGAAATATTTTGATAGTAAATGAACTCCTTGAATATCAGTTCGCTTATCCTCCAAAAAACGTAATGGCCATCTTTTATTTATATTGAGTTTAGTAATTTTTGTTTCGATTTTCTTCAATCATAATCTTTTTTTACAGATCAATCATATTTAATTCAGAAATAAGGTATCTGACTTCATTTTCAAGATGACTTTCTTTATTAAAATCTTTTAAAATAAAATAAATGATTAATGATAACTTTTGTTGATAAAAAAAACTCGTATTTAATCTTCACGTTTATGAAAACTCAGCTTAAAATATATTTTATTGGTTTGTTTTTCAACCTTTCAAAGCTGTTCGGGTCAGAATGACCTGAAACGTACCTATAAATCATCCTTATCTTCATTCCGAAATTCTGAAGAACACAGATTTTCGAGAGACCAACAATGCTCTATGAAAATCATAATCAGATTCACAAATTAAAACTAAAATTCGAGACTAATATATTTGTCCATTGAGAAAAACATACAGTAAAGCAAAGCTAAAATTGGATATCATTTTTTTTCATGCAGGACTTTTATTCTACCGAAAAATCCGGATAGCAGCCAAAATTCTCATCGGACCCCATAATATTTATACTTCGCCGAATAGATTTATTCTTGACAATAATAAGAGTAAAAAAATGTTTCTTTAAGATTGTTTTTTTCATTCGAAACCAACTACAGAAAATTTCGTAGAGCATATTTACTTAATTCAGGAATATCAAGAAACTAGAATGTATAATCTGATGAATGAATCAAACATCAATAAAATCGGTTAAAATTTTCGGCCAGAGGAACGTCAAAAAACTAAATGTAAAATTTTCAAGAAGCGGATATTTTGCATACAGCTCTGGAGGGATAACATTATTTATATTGCACCTGGAGTATCTACCAAAGATCTAAAGATCTTAAATTAAAATTGAATTTATAGAGTTTACCAGAATTAAAAATGAATCTGATTGGAACCCCAAACTTATTCTTTTGCTATTATTCCTTTATATTTGATACATTTTCATCAAAGTTTATCTTCCAAATGAACACTTCAAGATCACTCTTTAAGCCTAAAAAAACTGGAAACTTTTTGAATTTATTTATGAAAGTCAATAATGATTTTAAATTATTAATGATTGATATTAAGGAACTGAACCCGAACAATGAGGTACTCTTAGTGTCACTTTTATTTACTATGCATTTATGCTTGTTCGAATTTTTCAAGCAAAAATGTTGTAGGGAAATTTTTGAAAACCAAATACATGAGGCAGTTCTGTTTTTTTAAAGAATAAACCTAAAAGGCACGTATTTTGAAAGCGTTTGTCCATTCGCTGAAATACCGTTACTGTTGAAGAACCACACAACTTCGTTTTTCGTTAACTGATTTAATGATAGCTTGCCGTACTTCTGAAGAAAAAAGGAGTGCTTATTATGCCCTGGCTGCTCGTTATGCCCTTATCTCCCCTACGTATTGTCTTAAATAAATTCTCATGAGGATTCGTTTCGTACTACCTATAGTATTCATTTTTCACTTAAAAAGAAATATCCTTTTCATCTTTACGGAAATATCAAACAATAACTCAAGTGATGAAAATATTATAATTTTTGAGCACCACCAAATAAGCTTTTATGACCTTTAAATCATCTTGATCTGAAATGTGCGCACTGCAACATTTTTGACACATTGTTTCTCAATTTTCACCATCATAAAATTTTCGATTTTTCAATTTAATCAACTTTTAAACGCGTTTTTGCTTAAATTTGTTGACCTGGGGCGAACAGAGCACAATTAACCAGGACATGATGAGCGTTTTCTGCCGTATAATCTAGCAGCGAATTCAAGTCAATGAAGACAACTGAATCATAGAGCTACAAGCTTGACAAGTTTCATCTGTCGATTCGGACTATTGGTAAATTGTCGGAGAGGTAATCAGTAGACTCGAGCTCGATTTCTGTTCGAGGGGTTTTTTTCCACATACAATTCATGATTGTTTTTTTTATAGTTAAGCCCGGTTCACAGTTCTTGTGAACTCGGACGCGAACGGGAACGTGAACTCACTACAGTGAAAAAATATTCCGCAGTGAAATGTCAAATCGGTCAAATCTTCAAAATTAGCAAGAGGTTTGTTCAATGACAGGTAGAAATTGGTTTCGATCGGTAAATGACAGATCATTCAACCAATGTTTTAATCGATACTAGTCGAACCGGTGCTCAAATTTAAATTTAAATTTCTCAAAAAATATATAAAGAAACATATTGTTCTCCTTCAAACATTTTCAGCTTTGAAAATGATTGATTTGATAAAATAATCCAAAAGTCCTTATCTATGAATACAATGAATTTAAATTTAAATTATGAATTTTAAGTATTCTCAAACAGTGTTTATCGATCCAAGTAGTGACGAGCTTTAGCGATTTGTTTCTTTCAAGCTTGTCCAACACCTCGCAAACAGAACAGAGCAGAGAACGAATTACACTTTTATCATTTCGGTTTCCGAGTGCACTTCTCAGCCGATCAACGTTCACAAATCTTTTTGCCGAGTGCACCCGATTGCGGTTTCTCTGACGGTCGGGTGGACGTCGCTCGCTCTAAAGAAAAGAGAAAGAGCTGGCTAGAAAATTGTGCTCTAGCGACGCTGCTGTGTCGCTCAGTGTATCAAGCCAGAAAGATTTCAATGCAGGAATGTTTTCTTTAAAAAAAAAGCCGCTATGCAGTGCGGAACAGTGCATCAGTCGAAGAGGTCCAATGTAGGTTTATGTATAAAATATTTTTGTACGTAGCCGGGCCGGGCACTTCCTGGCAAATTATTTGAAAAACATGGTGAAAACCGGGTAAATAATCTGAAATTTTCCATTCCAAAAACCGAGCAACATCCGGCCAAATCTGAGGAAATTCCAGACATTTATCTAGTGAAGAAAAACGACTTACATTTTTTTGTCGCAACACATCATCTGTGTTAAATTTATGTTTAAAGCATACGAAGGAAAGTTTTGGTTTAATTTTTGATGAAACAAACTTTCACAAATCCAATTTTCGACAAACAATTTTAAACTGAATTCGATTTTCTTGTTTCATTTTCCAAATAATGTGGATAAAACTGGGCAAAATCCAAGTAGTTTTTTCACAATATCCGGGCATCCGCAAATTGCTGTATATTTAGGCTTATGTACTTTAAATATCGTACTTGGGTAGCATTAATTTACAAAAGCAGCAATTCGCAAAGTAACATTTACTAAAATTATCCTAAAATCTTTGGCTATGAAACAAACCGTGAAAATTACGCAGGGATCTGGGACAAATTTTAGTTATAAAACTGCAAAACTTTCACAAATCGTAAAATTTAGGATTTATCTTCCTTTACCGCTATTTGACCCAAGAAAGCTTTCGTAGCTAATAATTGGTCCTGGTGCAGAACATCAAACTAGAGGAACTCGCTCAGGAATGACCAGATAGGTGTTTTGGGCAAAGTTGTTAATTCGCATATTTTGATATAAAATTTAAAGTGGAGAGATTAAAAAATAGCGCGATAATAACAATAACTTTTTGTAATGTTTTTTATTTTAATTTAACCGTATCTCCTTGGGTTAAGATTGTAGGACTTTGACATGTTAGGCAAAGTTGTGTGTTGTATTAAGATAAATAACTTTGTAGAAGAAACTTAAGCTCTAAAATGCTAAACAAGAAAGTTATGATTTATATCTCGCTATTGGTGGACCTCTAAACTTTATATTTCATATCAAAATATGCGCTTTATTATACAGAGCAATGTTGTCGAAGACACCAGCATTCTATCTTAACTACCTTTGGCGTTATTAATTTAGTTCCGTTAGATTTATGTTCTGCATTGTAAATTCTGACGCACTTCGAAACATCGATCCAGCCAGACGCAACCGATGAAGACAAACCGAGTTTTCTGTACCTAAAGCTTCTCTTTCGCCCGATTGCGAACGAATTTATCTGCACCGAGAACGCACTTCATCAGTTTGCTTGCTTCTCTTGCCCACACTTAGCTGGACGCTTGGTCGCTCTGGAGCTAACTGAGCATTTTTTAAAGATTCTCCGTTTGGGAAGAGCACAGCGAAAAAAATACACGCTCTTACTCTGAACGGGCAAATCTGAGGAGCGATGCCAAGCATGGTTTCTTTTGAAAAACTTTTTGAAAGGATGTTGAATAACTTCTACAAAATAGCCATTTTTTTGTTCTTGATTAAAAATTGGGAAATAAAAATTTCAATATTTCTTTTAATTAGTGAAACGATCGAAAAGGTTGTTATAAAATTAAAATGCATCAGTTCACTTTTGTTCGTTAATTTGGCTGCTTTTCAGGTTCTTCTTAAAAGACATTAGTTTTGAATAATTTTATAAACTTTCCAATTATTTCCATAATTTTTCTGAAGCACAGAAAGCGGAATCCATGTTTTTTTTTATTTCAATAGACTCTTGCCATTCGATGATCCTCATTTATATTTATTCGTTGAGAAACTCTTTCAACAGGTACATTTATTCGTCGAAAACCTCTTCCAGCAGGTACAATTAAATGATGCCCAAGCGGGTTTTAATGTTAAAAAAAATCGTATGCGTTCCATTTCAAATTCGTAGTATTTTAAGTCTTTAATTGCCTTTAAATGTGCTTGCAATTTGAAAACTTGATTTTTTATGGAGCAAATATTTTTCCGTCATCGGTGAAAATGTTTTCAGAATGCACATTGCCATTCGGACGTGAAAATGAACGTGGAATTTATATTCACCACGTTTGTTCGTTTTCCGTTTTCACGTTCGCTCAGCGCGTCTACACTTCGAGCGGAATGGTAGAGAACGCGGAAAAAATATTCCGCAGTGAAAATCGGGGTAATTGAAATAAACCCAATTTTAAAGGGTTTTGAACAAGGAATTCAGTTCAAAAATAATCCTTAAACCATTTCGCATCTATTCCACCTAGTTTCGCAAGCATGAAATGCAGTATAGTCAAGATTTTGAAGAATATAAGTATTTTCATTTTCACGTTCGAAAGAACTGTAAATGCACCTTTACATTATACGGCTAGTAGCATCATCCGTCAAACAAAACACCAGAAACATAGGCCCTTATTCTGCGCCGCGCGTGACGTGACGATTGTCACCTCATCTCGGAGTCACCGTGAGTTTTGTCATCTTATTCCCGGAGTCGATGTGGCTAAGGTGACAGAGGTGAGTGACTGAATGAACACATATGTCAAAATGGTAGAATTTGTTCTTAATTGATTTGTTTTCGTTCACGCTTCGAATTTTCCAAACTGATTTTTAAAGCTGGTGAGAATTCCGGTTCGTAAAAGTTCATCCAAAGTGACAATCCTCACCTAAACCGACTACTAGAATAGAGTGACTTGGGTAACTCGATTATCATCACGTCACACGCGGCGCAGAATAAGCGCCATAACGTATAAACATGTGTTAATTGTTTGAATTCTACAAACAGACCTAAATTATTTTGTTATTGCTTTGTTTGATGGATCTACGCCTCAACGTTCAGTGCAAAATGCATCGACCATAAATGATAAATGAAAAAAAATATCCTTGTCCAAGAATCGAACTCGAGTCTACTAATTACCTCTCCGACACCTTACCATTAGGCCAAATCTTCAGATGAAACAAGTCAAGCTGTAGCTCTATTATTCAGTTGACTTCATCGAATCGAATTCGCTGCTAGTTTCCCCGGCAGAAAACGCTCATCGTGCCCCGAT
This sequence comes from Uranotaenia lowii, assembly GCF_029784155.1. Taxonomy (NCBI): domain Eukaryota; kingdom Metazoa; phylum Arthropoda; class Insecta; order Diptera; family Culicidae; genus Uranotaenia; species Uranotaenia lowii. The sequence goes on from NC_073692.1 coordinate 148,635,907, forward strand.
TAATGGTGCTTATACTGTCACAGGGGGGTTCTCATTATGCCCCTACAGTGACTAGTTTAAAGCTTTCAGCAAAAAAAATTAAAATGCATTTTTAAACGTTATTATCTACTTTTTCAAGTTTCATCCAATTAGACAATAGACTCTTTGAGTGTCTGAACACGAAACAATGATGTAATTAACATATTATAGCTGTTCTCTATAGTTAAATAAGCGTTTTCCTTAAGGTGGCCATTATGCTTTTATCTCCCTTACTGTTATTTGGACACAAAAATGAAGCTCTGATGATCGATAAAAAATTGATTCACCTTCAATTTGAAGTACAAAAACAAATTTCAAGTTGATTCCATGTAGTCCGATTTATTTGGATTTACATAAGTCCAAGCTCTTTGTTTCTCTTAGAAAAAAATATAATTGTAGCATAACTCAAAAAATGTTCTACTGAGATTTTTGGATTTTCATTTTCGGATTCAGCGGCCAAGTTTATACTTTTATTGAGCTTTAGTTTACTTAGTTCAAAAATGCTATAAACTAGTGTAATCTCTTCTAATTATGTTGGAAATTTAAGAATAATATGCTAGGTTTGTTCACGTTTATTGATCTTTATAAATTTAGAGCTGGATTATCCATATAGGTAGATACTACGTTTTATAAAAAAATCTAGTGTTTAAGGGGGGGGTAGGGTCTAACAAGTAAAAAAAAACACCATTTTCACGATTTTTTTCTAGAGCTATCGTTCAAACAAATGTATTCAATTTTTTTGCATTATACAAAGCATTGTTAAAAGAACATTTAGTAATTTTTTTGTAGAAAAATATTGATAAATGAGCCGGTGACGGAGCACTTTCGAGAATGCCTTTTAGAAAACAGGATTTGCGGTGGACACTGTATCTCAGCACAGAATCATCTGAAATCAAAATATCCGAGCAAAATATTTTTAATAGATGTTTTTCTAGACCCCAACGTTTTTATTTAACTTAAAAAAATTGTTATGAAATTTTTATGGCTTTTTGAAGTAAAAACTACGATTTTTCACGAAAAAATCCGCCATTTTTTATCTGTAAAATCTGCCCAAAGTAAAAAAAATAAAAAAGAAAAACGTTGGGGTCTGGTATTTTATATGTAGAAAATATGTTCCAAATTTGAAAAGAATCGGATAAGTAGTTTTCAAATGACGATGTCCACGGACTTTAAAAATGTGCTTTCGAGAAAAACGCGTTTGAAGTTTCTGCTCTTGCTTTCTTGCAGTATTAAATAGGAGAAGATAAAGGCCTATAATTTCTACAGTTTTGCTTCAATTGACTTGAAAATTTGACACAACATTCTAGAAATGTTTTACAATAAGAAAATAAAAAAATAAAAAAATCGATTTTTTTGAAAGTGTTAGACCCTACCCCCTCTTAAAACAAAACTCACCGTGTTCCATTAATATTACAGCGTTTAACAATAAAACAAATTATATAACAAACATGGTCCCAAAATACATTCAAACTTATTCCTATGCATAATATGAGCCAAGTTTAGGGAAGCTTCATCCATCAAATCGATACGTGGGGAGCTTAGGCCGATTGTCGCAAGCAAATGTTACACATTCATTGCGATAACGTATCTTGGCGTACCTACCCGACACTCAAAAATAAAAATCGATACATACCAGGGCAGTGATTCCCGTACAATTTGTCATTAGCGCTTGTCTGAGTAATGGAATAGAAAAAAAATGTTTTCCTCTTCAGAATATTTACGTCTATATTCAAGTGGATGAGTAATGAAGGTTGAGCTGAGTTCTCGAGTATAAAAATAAATAGGTGACAATTCACTAGATAAGGTTCCATATTACTCCAATTGATGAATGTGGCGTAGTCATGTGTTCACACATGTAGTTAAGAAAATAAATAAATATCAGCTTGAAATGACTATGTAAATAAGGGTTTCATAAACAAATTCTGGGCAAAATATTAATAACAATTGCACCGCATCTTAAGGTTTGTTTTTTTATTGAATTATTTCAGTGAATCATCAAAGTTCAAGGCGATGCATTCAAGGTGAATTTTGAGAATCTTACTGTTATTTATTTACACTAGAACTCCAACGAAGAAAAAATCCCCACTTATTTTGGGTATTGCCTATCTCTCTTAATGACCGGTGATAAGAATGGTAGATACTAGTACCCAATCAAACATATCTGATATAATATAATAGTATATGCGCCGCTTATATACTGGCCATTCGAGACTTACTGTATCTAAAACGTTTGAATCGTTTCCAGTACGGAGTTGCAACTCGGTTCGGTGCCAACGGTTTTGTTTGTTCGTTCGAAGGAAATTTTGCTATACGCGTTACATTTGCAATGGGTAAGTAAATTAGTTGTTCAACAAAACATTTTACTAATTTTTTACAGTGGGAAAAATGGTGGTTGATGTTTTATTAACAACAGTGAACGGAGATTGGTGTAAAAATTAACTGTAAGCTATCCTATGAATAGTTGTAAAAAAATTATATTCATATGTACAAAACAAAATTTATTGAGCAAACTTCAAAGCAATAATCATGGTTTTTAAAGCCTTAAAATAAAATTTACAAATTTTTTAATTGTTTTTTGATTAGTAATTTCTAGGTTTTTACCAAATTAGGATATTACCCGGATTTTGGTGAACAATTTTGAAATGAAATGCCCTGATTTTGCCAGGTTTTTCAATGAAATAGCTCGGATACATGCTGAAAAAATTCTGACAACCTTAGTTTTACCAGTGCTTCAATTGAAACTTATTGAAAACAAGTCTTACCCAAACGTCAACTAAATAATCACCTTCAGTTGTTATGTTTTTTTCCCTTTCTAAAATGTCATTGAAGATAAGAAATTTTGATAAGATTACGAAAACAAACCAGCAAACTGTCGATAGTAAGCCGTTATCTCAGACTAGCCTTTATTATACAACAATGAAGGTAGAACAACACCTAACACTTTTCAATAAATTTAAAATTCATATTTCGTTACATTTAAACATCACATTTAACGGTATTAATATCTAGTTTTTTTAAATATTTAAAAACAAACCACAAACTATACCAAATCTGAAACCCACATATTCGGATTTATAAGTCATACAGAGCAAAAAAAATCCAATTTTTGACAATCTGCTGCTTCATTCATACGTTGTAACAAGACAATGATGTTCAGCGTTCATGCGCTGTTCATGCCCGTGCGTTCCATCAATTACCAGTTGACAGCTGCATAAACTTCGATAACATCAGTGACATATACGGGGGACTGAATAGAACCAAAATAAACCCCATATACCTAATGAGGGGTCGATTGACGAGAATCAGCATTCTGACGATAAGTTTTAGAGATGAATAATTTAACTCAAACACCTCATTTATCTAATGAGGCCTCCAGAAACAAGGGGGTATAAATGCAAAAATGATCGATTTTGAGTTAACAACAGTTGTTCAACTACCACAAGTTGTCCGAGGCTTTTCAAGTATACTCTTATAAAATTCTTCTGTAATTGTAGACTAAGGATATTCAAACTTATCTTATAAAGATTGATATTCACAGTTAATTTCGTGTTGAAAAATTGCGAAATAGTGCAAGAAATTTTGTGAAACAACTAACTGGCATATTTCCTTCATTTCAGCAACAACAGTAATCGTCGGAAGTCCTGCTGTGGGACCGGATCCCACGACCATCACATGTCCCTCCTGCCGGGCAACGGTAGTGACACGGGTTGACTATGCTAGTACCACCAAGACGCATCTCTGTGCCGGACTGCTGTTCCTGTTCATCTGTTGGCCATGCGTATGCGTTCCATATTGTACCAAGTGGTGCCGAGATGCGAACCATTACTGTCCCAACTGTAACGCCTTCATTGGATCACACAAAAAGTGATTGGACCGTACCTTAAACTAGCCTTAAACTGGAACAGTATCTTTTCAACTCAACTAACCCAATAAACCACAGTATGAAATTATAATTTAAATTTTGTAAATATGCTCAAACTAAATAAAAATAACGACTTCTAACGCAAATCTACAAATTGTTCTTTAAGCGAAAAATCATTTAAAAATCAGCTATAGGCAATGACACGCATAATAGCAAACCTAGTTTTCTGTCCACATTTTCGTATTTTAGCTTATTCAATGCTGAGTGTCCAGTTGAGGAATTCCATTCGAGCAAACATTATGTTTTTTTTTCCTGTTGGAGAGAGAGTCCACTGCGACCATTAAGTTGATCTATTGTGGTATTACCCCGCGTTATAATTTTTACTTTGCTATGCTACTTGACACCCCTGCACTATTGGTTGAAGTTGCAGTTGTTTACCGGTAGCACTACGAGTACACACATATCAAAGTAGGATCTCCAAGTGCAATCTATGGTCCCTTGAAAAGCTCCATCCACATGCATGTGCTGCATCATCAAGGCGTACAATTCCAAGGCTAGCATTTCACTAATGCTAAATTGAGCGTTTGTGGAAGTTTTTGAACAAGGGTATCTAAACAAAACATAAGTTTAGAATAAATAATAAGAGCTATTTTACTGTTTTGGGATCTGGCTGGGCACCCCCAGCCCTGAAATATCACCGAACAAGACCGTGCGAACGAGGAGGGAGGAGTTAGTGGATTAACCCCCCCTCCCCAAGGAGATTTTTCCCAAGCAAAATTTTCACCGTAGCATGAAATTACTTCATCTTAAAAGGTGTTTCAAAATAAGTGTTACAAGCAAGTTAGAAATTTTGCTCGCCTCCGGCAGAAACTGGTCTTAAATCAACCTAGGCTTGAGACATTTCATTTTACGGCACTACTTGACGATCAAGATTTCAAACTATTGTTTTATTGAAAATTTCGATTTGCAATTCAATTAACCTTTTGTATAAAAATTCTCTAAACACCACATACAAAACTCCTACCTCGTCTTTAGAATGGCCTTTTATAAAGAAGTGTAACTAAACAACTACAGAGTTTGAAACGAACCATTTTATCTTCAAACACTTATTTTATACATCGACAAGTTGGCACCATTTAATAGTTAACCTTTCATGGTGGTCCACAGAATTAGCAAAACAAATCCAAAATCTAATATCCTCTACTATATCACTAAAAATTTTGGTTTAAAAAAATCGTGAATCTGAAATTTTATACTGATATGAAATATTCTTCAAGAAACCAATTCCAGCTACAATTGTTCCCCTGTTCTTCTAAATGCTCAGCATTACTTTTTAATTTTTTATGGTAAATTTCACAAGGCCACAAAATAAACATTTTTTGAGTTGCAATGAATTAAATATTTAATTTTGACTGCATTGGGTGTCCTGAATCTAAATATGCAACTTTTTTACCAACTTTTTTTAAATAGGTTAAGTTATTTAAGAAAGTTCAAATAACTTTCAAATCAAATCTTTCAAACAAAAATAAAATATTCTGAAATAAAAGATTTAAATCAATTTTCTACTTTCTTTATGATTTTAAGTAATTTTGAGTTCTGCGAAAAAAGTTATAGAAGTTTGCTTCATGTTTACTTTTTTCCCATATAACAAATTTTTAAGGAGTTTTTAAACCTAATTGAATTTTAGATAATTTTTATGCATGTATGTATGTATGTATGTATGTATGTATGTATGTATGTTAAAAAAAAGAAAAAAAATGTATGTATGTATGTATGAATGTATGTATGTTTTGTTTTTATTAGTTGTTAACCCAGGTGGTAAATCCATTTTACGGATTGCATTCTAAGGCGCGGCGAGCCACCGCGTCCCCCCAGTTTGCTACTCTGGGTCCCTGGGTGCAATTGGACGACTCATGATACAATGCTAAGGAACACTGTACCCCCTACGCCATAAAGTCCACCTGGGGCTACTGACATTTGTTCCCACCTCGAACTGTTTGACACACTTTGCTTCTATAGTGGGAGGTCAATTCGCGCTAGTGCACTTCAAGGCAATACTCGTTTCCGAATCCTCTGTCAGCAATACCTCATTCTAACACAACTCGATGCGCAACCCCTCCTCTGACGAGTTAGGACCCGACATCTCATCGTGTGAATGAGGTCCCACGCAGCGGAACTACTAACTTTGTGAATCCAGTCCAGGAAGTCCGGAAACACAAAGCGAGTTGTCGACACTTTCTCTGTTCAAACACGCGGGTAGGGGAGGGGGTAAGCTCCCTAAGCCACGTGTAGGACTCAGACTCTTCCGAACTCACAAGTAGTGTTGACTTAAGTCACCACTCAGCGCAACTACTCCATCTTCAAGTCGGGCGCTTGACTCACCCGAAGCGCAGTTCGAGCTATAGACCGCCCTCATCAGGTCACACTCGCGGTTCAGGCGCATCAATTCCCGAAACGCGTGTCGAACCCTGACACCTCCGGCAAACTGTACCTCTCAGACACTGACGTGTAAAACACGTCCCTAAGTGATCGGCCCACCATTGGCCACCACTCGTTTTGCTAGTCGAGTTTATACCCACCGAAGCGCTTTTGCGCTTTTACAAAATTTGTAACATTTTCAACGCTACAAATTTACGTCAGGTATTCCGCACGCGTGTGAATGTATACCTGCCTAGCTTGAAAATGATTGATCATTCTAATTTTTATATATTTTTGCAAGAACAAATGTCATATGATGAATAAATTCATCTTTTCAATCTTACCCTTTTGTTACACTCGTATATTACCAGTTTGTTTACCTACCACGCCGTTTAGCGGTCTCTAATCCGTTCTGTACAAACCATAAAAACCGCACCAACACTAAAGGATGCAACAATCCATGCCGCCCAGAATCATTGCAACTAGACACATCACCATGTTGATGAGCATAAAGCATGCTTTTTTGCACGAATCCAAACACTTGTGCATAGCCGGCGATAATGAAGACGATGATGTTCAAATTTTGCCTACGAAGGAGACTGACCCACGCATAAATATCGATAAGAAAAAATGTCAGTAGGCTGTGCTTTTTCAAAAACACATATCATATCGGCCCGGGACAGGTCCTGACATGCTCAAGTTAACGCCAAATCCTCTCCAAAAAAATTTGTAACTTTCCTCACCAAATCCAATCTTCTTCAAAATATGATAAACCAATAAATGTTTATTATTTACTATCTTTCTCTAATTGTGTCGAAAAAAGAAAAATCTGCCAACAAAACAAAGTGAAACAGCTTAATTTACGCGAATAAGCAAAAAAGTTTAAAATCCCGGATATTTTAAAATTGAAAAAAACACTTCCTGGCTACTTTTTCTAGTTTAACAAGCTATACCTTGTAGCAGAACGAAGTTTACAAAACACAAATCGATATTTTTGGTGTCAATTTCGCAGCTTATCAGAAAATTAATATTGGACAGTAATTAAATGACATTCGCACAGCACTATTTGTTCACTGTATCTCGAGCAAACGCGGCGATTTATTAACGACCACTGAAAAAGTGCGACCCGGACGAAGTTTTAGATATTTTTTAAGGCATAAATCGAATCGTTTTGCTGAAACCTGCAAGTTTTTAAAATGAAATCAAGTTTTTTTTTACTTTTTATTTTTGAAATGAAGAGATAATCACCGCAAATTTCTTTTACGAAATTATTTTATCTGCTGTATCGGTGAAATGTTATATTTTTTGAGAAAGGATATTTTAAGAATTGAAAGATTATAGACGGATAGAAGATTAGAATAGGATGAATGATGTTGAAAATAAGAGGAAGGGTAATTTTAATTTGCAAAACTTTCCATTACATTTAATTTCTTTGTTTTTCATGGGAAAATAATTTTTCGTTTATAATTGCTTAAAAAAGCTTGGGAATGCAAGAGATAATGGCTTTTGCGCAATAATTTCGATAATTTAGAATGTCAAACACTCCAAATTTTAGGAAAATTTCCTGATTCCAACGACATAACAATCGAGCTGTCAGTTCCATTGCCAAACTTCTCATGAATTCCGTCTGGTCCTGGACCTTTCGAAGCCTCTAGATATTTTAGTCACTGCAGAATATCCTGCACATGAACTTAATTAATGCTAATGTCCCTTGAGAACTCTGGGAAAAATGTAAAATAATAGCGATCACGATCTTCTTCATTATATGTCGTAGAAATTTCTTAAAAAAGATTCAAAAAGATTGCAAATTTGCTCCGAGATATCATCGACATGTTCGAGAAGGTGCATTTTGAAGGAAAATTCCCAGTTTTCAATTTTGTTTTCACGTAGTACCCGAACTTGGCCCCTAAGGCATGGTTGACTATATTTCCCATGATTGTAGTCTTCCTGTAATATGTACCTTCAAAAGTCCTTAGACAAATATGATTGCTTACTAGCCTGAAATGTAGTAAAAATATATCCTAGCTTTAAAGCGGCGGATAATTTGAGATAAACCTGATCAAACTATTGATTAAAATGCTCCTTATTGTGGCCCCCGTTCCGAATTGTGGCCCTTTATGAGTTCCTTAAATTGGCCGCCTCTAGAAGAAATTTGCCTCACTAATACAACAACAGCCCCCACGAATTCGTTGATAATATCCTGGAAGGAAGCACAACAATGTTCTGTGTTGTTTTCAAAAAGTCGAAAATACGAAATGTCAACCAATTTTTAGAATTGATATTTGCGTGCAGAATTATAATCTTACGTAAAAAAGTTTCACTTGTTTGTTTCAGTTTTTGGTGTGATTAAAATTTCTATTATCATAATGACAATCTAGAACAAATAGGTTCCACAATATTGCATTGGTTAACATAAATATGTTTGTTAACCGAGCAAACAAATCGTTTGTTCAATTTTTTAAAATGAAATCATGATAGATCTGTTTCCATTGAAATTAACATACGATAGTGAATGTTCATGTTTTTTTTATTCCACTGCCATAAAAGGAGGAGAGACATTTTAAAAACCATTATGACCGAGGCAAGGAGCAAGCTAAAACTAAAACTCAAGTAAGCGAACGATTCTTTGAATCATACCTACATATTTAAAATGTCGCCCTTAGGAATTTTCTAGCAATCGTTTGAGTACACCCGAATAGCAAAACAAGACAAACTATCGCTCACTCCAGTCAGCCTGATAGAAATAGATTGCATCTCACTCGTTCGTTTGGGGACTATAGCCAATGGAAGCGAACAACAAATTTACAAGCTGGGTGAAATTCAAGCTGCATCCCACTCGCACTCATGCAAAATCATCATCCAAACCCAAACTCGGCAGCGCTTCCTTCGCATATTCCTTTCCTAAGGAAAACAAACGTCGTCACCTCGGCTGGTGCACAGTGATCCATAATATAAAACAAACTTGGTCAAAATATTATTTTTGATTCACATGAAATTGAAAACAATAAAATTTAGCTCTTATTAACATAATTTTACAACATTGTAATGCAATTACTTTTTTTTAATCAACACAATATTTAGAATGTCATAATTTGAACTTTGTAACCATTCCTTTCAAAGCGACACATATACAGCAAATGTTTATCTCCAGCACAAATAAAATGAAATCAAAATACGTTGAACCTTATTTCCAATTGAAGATGTTTTTTGGGTATGGATAAAGTTACTTCAACGTTGAGATCCAAGATATCGATTCGGATCCGAATCCTGTTGATTTCGTGCTCAGAAGTTGAGAGGAAAAGTTCTCGAAATTTACCAAAAAAAGACAGCTAAACTTTTAGTATTATAATTCCAAGTAAGATGCCAAATACGCTTGAGAGATAAATAAATTGATTATAGTCCAAAATACATTTATGGTATTTTTAAGTTATTTCAATAATTTTTTTTACTTTCGACCGGTTTTAAATTTCCAGACCACTGTGCACTAACGGCCGACGATTTGGCTGCCGGCTGCCGGCTACCGTCTGCCTGCTGATTTCGTTCTCACACATACATACCTACAAACCTCAATTAGTGGAATTTCATGCCAAGATTAGGCGAAAAAAATGTTTATATTTTCTTCAATTTAAGATCAAATATGTACGTTGTTTGGAGTAGGTTATAATTTTATATTTTTTGCCCCGTTTTGCTGTAACCAACGGTATTTTTTAGTGAATTTTTCATAGGGAAGTGTGTTTTTAAAATCGATCCGAAGGTGGCAGATGCACTAGCAAGGTAGGTTCATTTCAGATTTTTTCCGAAAATCGTAATTTTACTTCCAGTTCGTCATGTGAAAAAAAATTATTACGCAGTAATTTGGATTCAATTGCGGACAAATGCTATGCAGAATGTAGACAAATGCGATTTTCTTTTATGTTTGATTTATTTTATATTTTTAGGCATATGTTTGACATATAAATTACCAAAATGCATTTTGGCATGCCAAGATAAGGAGCATGCCAAGTTAAGGCTCACTTTAAAAAGTTCTTTGGACAAATCTTTATTTCAAGTTCAGTTTATGCATTGTATTTTTCAAGTGCACTGCTAATGGCCAAGTTCAGTTGATCGCATAAGTATGTGCTTTTTGTTTCCGATTCTTTAAGTTCATGATGTGTCTGTTGTTCCAGACAGGGTACTTAGAGTTTCGGTAACGTCTTCTTTTCTTCAATGGTGTTTCTTGTGAGATAATTCCAAATAAATTTTTGTAAAAGACGTCAACAGTAGTTTCGAAGTTTCCTTCATTCCTAATAATTTCTTGCCAATTGACACTGTTTAATCTATTCTTAATGTTTTCATAATTTGCCGATTGGTATTCAAAGACTTCTTTATATTCGCAGTCGTGTGGTCTTCATAATTGTTTGTTAGTAAAAGGTAAAAATAGAAATTATGCTGGTTTTTTATGTGATTAATTTGTTTTAATCCCAAATTAGCAATTTCGTCAAAAATGAACTGCAAAGTTTCATTGTCCCCAACGACTGTGAGTAATATGCTTTAATTTTCAGAGTCCTCGATGAAGTCAGCGTGGCATTGATTGAAATCCCCAAAGATATGAGTTTTGACCTCAGCAGATAGATGGTATATAACCTCTTCTGCAGTGATGAGAAATTTTTCATAAATGTTTTTATGAGCATGGTCTGGTGGAAAATACACTGAGGCAAACACGTGTGTTTCACCTGCTATGTATGCCTTCACCCAAACATGCTCAAATTCATTGAATTTTCGGGTTAGAGTTATTTCAGTATTAAAGCTATGTATAAGAACTCCGCCACCTGTCTTCTTATGAGACATTTGAAAATTTCTGTCGTATCTGAATACGTTATATGTAAAGAAACTATAGTAAACAAAGAAGCGCAATCTGATCCCTTTTGAAATAATGGGCTTGCAACCCTGCTGTAGGGCTGCCTTTAAGACTGCTAGGTTTTGCTCGATTGGAATGACACTGACAGAAAATCAAAAATTCCAATCGTGACATTTCGTCTCTTTGTTTACTATAGGCTCGTTAGTTATATGCACTTCCAAAATTTCTTCACTGCGAACGCTTTCATCCCAGCTTCGTGTAAATAAAACCAAATTTGGCATCAAAAAGTAGAAGAAATAGAAAAAATATTTCGATGAATATTAGGTACTCACCCCTCCGTCCAATGGAGAGATAGAAAGGGTAAGTGGGACTCTCTAACGTGTTTTGGTAAAACTTGACCAACCAGCTAACCAAGCAAATGGATCCAAATTTGGCATGGGATGTTATTTCAATACGAGAAATATTTCTATAATTATTTGAAACCTTTCTTGCAGTAAGAGCATAGGATTGACATCATAGGAAGAGGGGAAGAGGGGAAGAGGGCTTCCACAATTTTTTTTTTCGTATAACCCGAGAATTCATCTAAAAAATGAACAAAATTTTACACGGAAAATTATTTTGACATGATTTTATGATTATTTAAGACACCACCCTTCTTTTAGTGAGCAGAAACATAGAAAGAGGGGAAAATTTTGTTTGCATAAGTTCTCAATATATGTTGACAGAGCCAGCGAATGCAATCAAGTATGGCATGTAAAGGTATTTGAGTACGAAATATGTAGTGTGCGGTGTTGCAGTGTTAAGATGCTTGATTATTAAATTTTATATAGCAAGGGTTTTGGATACTAAAACACTTGGAATGATAATTAGAGACCCAACTTCATTCCAGCAGTGGAGGATGGGAAGGACCGGAGGCCTCTCTTACAATTTCGTTTGGCATAAATCGAGAACATATCAAGCAACGGGATCAAATTTTATGAAATTGCGTTTGAACAATTTGGGACCCTCCCTTTACAGGGGGGAGTCAAAAGTATGCAGACATTATTCATACATTATTTGACATAACTCAAATACTCTTATCAAACAAATGGATCCAAATGTGGCATGTGACATTTTTTAGATACCGTAAACTGGGGGAACTTTGATCATTTTTTTCATTCATTTTAGAATATTTTGGAAGAGGTTGCTTTGTCGTAATACATGAAAATTTTAAAACACTTACTGAGGTGAGGAGTATAAAACATGATCATTGATTGCAGTAAATTTAAACGACATTGGTGGTTATAATTCTATGTTTGTTATAAAACCAGATTTCGAGTTTCGGGGTAACTTTGATCACTATGGTATTTAAGGTACCTCAACATCTTCAAAACTACTTTTATGGTGCCATTTAGCACAGAAAGCATAAACATTATTAACAGTAAATTTTGTAAGGACTAAACTAATTTTTTCTATGTTTTTTTTTCCAAACATTTATTTTTAACTGATGGATAATGTTGCTGCATACATCTAGGGGTAAAAAATATAAACATTTCTAATTTTTTTTGGTCTCAAAAACAAACGAAATTTTACCTTTATGCAATTCCCTAGGTCCTCACACTGTTTCCATGTTATTTTCTTCTTCAAATTCAACCATTTGATAGGGTTTTAGCCATTTTTACAATACGGGATTTCTCAAGGAAAATCACCGTTTTTTTTTTTTCAATATCAAAAAATTACCACGAAATAACGATAAAAATATCACTTAATCTAAACCTTAGCAAAGAAAAAAGTTGAACTTTCACATAAAACAACCCATTTGCTCCTATATGCTTAAATTTGAACAGGAGATATGTTTGTTTGTGAGCCTTTGAAAAACCAGATATTTTAAGATTTTAAAATGAAATTTTAGGTAATATAAAAAATCTTCAAATAAAAACCAAATTGAGCTTATTTATAACTCTATTATAAGCTTTCAAACGTTGAAAACAGTTTTCAGAAATTTTAACTTTTCGCTTATGATTATCTGCAAAAATTTCATGTTGGTCAAAGTTATCCCGCTGATCAAAGTTCCCCCAGTTTACGGTACTCAAAATATTTTCATGGTATTTATAGTTTATGATCCCTTCCCGCATTGCACAGTGGTGCAAAACATCAATCTAGCTGTACGAAATTAATAGCGCTCAGGGATGAAGAGATAGACATTTGATGTCTTCAGCAACACTGTTCAGTTTTACATGGAGCATATTCTAGTATCAAAATTTTTGCCGAGGGGACCACCGATAGCGAGATAAAAATGCTTACTTTTTTGTTTTTCAAATTAGGGCTTTGATGTCTTCGACAAAGTTGTTTATCTGATCAAAATACATAAGTTTGTTGAATATGTCAAAGTCCTATCACATCACCCTCAGGAAATACAGTCAAAGTAAAAAAAAATCTATTGAAAAAACACTTTTTTGAACCTGACACGTTGTAGATTGGATAAAATGGTTCACTGTCTTTGAAACAAAGTTGACACATGCCACGATCTACGATTGTCTCATACATTATGGTGGGTTTAGAAGTTGCTGAAGCCCTATAGAAAGCATTTAGTGTATTTTATTGGCAGTTTTGGAAGGCTCGTCCATCGAAAAGTGCACATTTTCGCAATGCCCCCTTTTTTGTGATTATTTTTGATGATAAGCGGAACCATTTCCGTTAGAAATTAGCGGGGAAATCGGTGGAACTAGTAGAGATTTGAAAGATTGAAAATACACTTTTTGTATAAAAATTACCCATTTTACTTAAAGAAAAAAACGTTGAAAACATTTATTTATTAATAAAGTGTTGCAGTTTTCTTTTCTATGTTTTGTTTTATTAAAAAGGCATTTTAATTCGATTTTTCAAATCATTTAAACTCCAAAAAAAAATTAATGGAACTAATTTGTTAAATTTTGTAGAGCACTCAATTAGTATTCGATCATATAAATGAATAAATGAATAATAGAACCGGTTTTGCCAGTACACAGTTGTGCTCTACAAAATTTATCGGACTAGTTCCAATAATTTTTTGGAGTTTAAATGATTTGAAAAATCGAATTTCAATGTCTTTTAATAAAACAAAACATATAAAAGAAAATTGCAACACTTTAATAATAAATGAAATGTTTTCAACGTTTTTTTTTTACTATAAGTGAAATAGGCTATTTTTATATAAAAAGTGTATTTTCAATCAATCAAATCTTTACTAGTTCCACCGATTTCCCCGCTAATTTCTAACGGAAATGGTTCCGCTTATCATCAAAAATAATCACAAAAAAGGGGATGTTGCAAAAATGTGCACTTTTCTATGAACGAACCTTCAAAAAGTGCCAATAAAATACACTAAATGCTTTCTATAGGGCTTCAGCAACTTCTAAACCCACCATAATGTATGAGACAATTGTAGATCGTGGCATGTGTCAACTTTGTTTCAAAAATAGCGAACCGTTTTATTCAATCTACAACGTGTCAGGTTCAAAAAAGTGTTTTTTCTATAGACTTTTTTTACTTTGAGAGTAACTCCTGAGGGTGATGTGATAGGACTTTGACATATTCAACAAACTTATGTATTTTGATCAGATAAACAACTTTGTCGAAGACATCAAGCCCTAATTTGAAAAACAAAAAAGTAAGCATTTTTATCTCGCTATCGGTGGTCCCCTCGGCAAAAATTTTGATACTAGAATATGCTCCATGTAAAACTGAACAGTGTTGCTGAAGACATCAAATGTCTATCTCTTCATCCCTGAGCGCTATTAATTTCGTACAGCTAGATTTATGTTCTGCACCACTGTGCATTGGAATGGGGAGAGAATGGGGAATTGATATCAATTTTTCGATGAATTGAAAAACTTTTGAAGCTTATAAAAACAGATTTTTAATTTCAAATCTTGGAAAAAAAATTAAGATATCAAGTTTCAGAAAATTAGTTTCAGTATTTTTTGTATTGCAATTCGAGATTTCAGCTGCATCTCTCATTCTGTAGCGGTTGCTTTTTGTTTATGTTGTAATTTGATTTAAAATAATGCCCCCAAAACAATTTTATTTGAATAATTTTTAGAAAATTTCGTATCTTTTTGGAAGGTGAGGCAAAGCACACCGGATCAGATAGTGAATAATAAATAACAATTATTACCATTTTCCTAACAATTCATCATGGTTAATTTTTTACCTGGTCTGATGATTATTTGAGAATTCAATTTTTTTTTCGGAGGTCTGTGTTTTGGGAATATTTATTTAAAATTTTAAAACTAGATTGCTCAAAAATTATTTTTAAGCGAATTCCTTGTCCATAATAAAAAACATATTTTCGAAAAATCTTTCAAAGACATAGCGAAAATATTATTAATTTGAACGTTTTATTGTGATTTGTTTTGAAAGTTTTGATATGTTTAATCAGTAAAAATTATTATTTTTTGAGTTTGTGAGATAATTATGATAATTGAAAGACGCAAATATATTGAATAACTGAAATAATCAGCATGTTTAGATTTAAAAGGCGAAGCGGATTTTTGCCAGTCACAAAATCTTTCATATTTCTTATGGGTAGCTGAGGCATGAATATGTAATTATCTTCAGCTAGCGTCTACAATTTTAATGAATGTTTTAATTGAAAATCACTATCTTCTTTATCGTGTTATAATCTGGGATCTCAAAACTCACAAATTGAGTACAAATTTACAAAATTGCAAGTTGCAATCAGAAAATAATTTAAAAAAAAAACCTTAAACCTTAAGTAAAATGCATAAGCTACTCGTTTTTCTGGGTAAAATCAAATTAGAGAACTGCATTGAAGCCATATTTGCATGTCAGTTGCCAGTTTCCAGGGGCTGAATGCACGGTTCTTGTCGCCTTTTGTAACATGCTCTTTAGCTAAATCCATAAAAAATTCAATAGACAAACAACAAGCACTTCTCGCGTGATATTGTTCATACAGGAATCTAGATGATTCATTAAAATGCAAAAGAGAAGTGATTGGAGTTTATCTCGAAAATTGTCATTGAATAAACAATTATGTTTTCTAATTTGTTTAGTGTGGTTTTAATAACAGCCAAATTTCGAACATTGTAAATATATGCATTACACGCATAATTATGTTCATGTTCAACTCTAGATTGGTATTGATTCGAAAAAAAAATGTTTTCTCATAAAATAAACAATTTCCTTTTTTCTTGATTTTCTCGTTTAACAGTTTTAACAAAAAAAAACCGCTGTTTAAAAATAGATGTTAAAAAATCCTAAATAATTGATTTTATTTCTTTTATTTGGTTTATACCGGTAAAGAAAATACACCTTTCAAAGCAATTTGTGAGCTGAAATAGCTGAATTTGACAGACAATTTGACAAAACTAGTCCGATAACTGTCCTATTTCAAGTTGTTTTTTCTAAGCGATATATTGTTATGCTTTCTGAGCGTTGTTTTCGGCGAGCTTAAAGTCTTAAGTCGTTGAAAAACAGCATTGAAAAATCTAAGTATTCACCGAGCTATGCGCCAGGATGATATGTGAAACCAAAACAAAAGGATAGAGTTTGTCAATGTATTTCGTGTAATACAAGGTTTCACTCATCCGAGGTGGTCCTTCCCTCGACAAACTCAGATAAGCGGGGTTCTACTTTATTTGAAAACCCAAACGATCCGTGAGTTTTCGATCAACACATATTATTTCATATTAATTTTCTACTGAACAACTATTTTTTTCAAAATAATTTTTCAGATTGCGGCTCAGAATTTCACAACAAATGTATAAACTGATTTCTGTGGGACGATTCGGATGTGTGGCACCTGAAAATACGAATGAGTGATTCATATCGTAAGCCTTTAATATCTTTGTCGATAAACTCAATATCTTATCGAACCCAATCAGTTAATATTTTGTATAATCAGAGAGTGAATAAAATCAACACCAACAACAAAATATTTAGGCTTCCAAGAATCTCATGTTAAGGTTTCGTAAGAAATTATGAAATTTGAAAAGAAACTACTGAAGTTATGTCGCCTGTAAACAGGAAGAAACTTTTAGTAATTCCAATTGAACTATCCTATCAAAATGTAGAGCTCTAATTCTGTTTTGAAATTTGTAGCACCTACTCAAAGTTCAGATAAAATATTCTTGAATATATTCAAAGAGTTTTTAAAGAAAAAAAATAACCCTAAAATTTGTTTACATTTCAGATATGATTTGGATTTTTTAAAATATTGATCGTGTCATTCACAAACTAGCTGAGCATATCCTGACACAACTTTCGAACACGCGAAAGCAAAAACCCCCTTCCTCTACCCGCAAATCGCGGGTCTGGGTCACTGATAAGACCTGTACCGGATATTTTGACATTGATCCTAGTCTCAGTCAGTCCCAGTTTCGGATTAGCCGCGACACGTTTCGGTTCGTTACTAGTTTACTTCCCGCGGGACTCCGTGACCGTTAAGTGATTAGAAATAATGGGTGAGTTGTTGAGCGCGTTGATTAAATGGGGAAAATTGGGGTCGGGGAAGCAAAATATAAGCTTATTCAAGCGGTGTCTTTTGATTCTTCTCAATCGTTGAATCAGATTCGGGCAAATCAAACCCCCCGTCATATGAACAGACCCTTGAGCCGATTCCATCTTCGTATCCTCATCAGCAGACTCAGCCGACTTTTCGCATGGAACCGGTGATGCAACCGAGTAAGATTATGTCCATTTCTGTAGTGAAAAATTGTGTACTCAACTTAGATTATTTAGGTAGATTGTGTAGAGTTATGCTCGTGGACGAATTATCTCAGCATAGTTATAATTTTAAGCAGTAAAAAAACTAAACTTTCTCTAGATAAGTGTATTTTGAATGAATCGGTTTCAGGGACTTTGAAAAAAAAAGCTTTATAGAACTAAGATTCATTGGAAAAAAATTCGATCTTTTTCCGGAATTTTCATTCCTCCCTGAAACAGTTTTAAATTTAAACTTCCATTTTTCCAGCGGTTTTTTTTTTGGAAAAAAAAGTTTTCAAATATGAACTGCAGTGCATAGACATATGATCGACAATAATTAGGAAAAAAAATCAAGTCCAGAACAGATGTAACATGACGGTTGAAACTATACTAAGGTTGCCATATTGCCCGGTTTTATCAGGGTTTGCCCGGATATTGAACACAAAATTCGACAATAGTCCGGTCCGGCCCGGGTGCCCGGATTTTATTTAAAAATGCCCAGATTTTGTCCGGATTAGAGAATAAATTTTTATTAAATTATTAAATTATTTGCCAAAATACATAGAAAAAATGGAAAATGGAAAAAATGGAAAATGGAAAATAGCCTGAATTTGTCCGGCCCAATTCCGTGCTGAGTAAATTCTGGCAACCGTAAACTATCCCTAAAGATATCAACACTTTCTTTTGGTTTTCAACCATACTGGACTTTTTCTTCACTTTTAATTGTTCCGAGTCATTTAACTAATATCCTTTGTGTCAAGCTGTTCTTACTTAATAAATGTTCCCGCGCCGATCCTTTGGTGCATAGGGCCGTGGTAAAAGACCTCCACTGTTGACGATTCGGAGCCAGCGTCTTCACTTGGTCCCAGTCAAAATTTTCGTAGACAGTTCGGATTTCGGTGACAAGGCTTCGCCGCCACGAGTCTGCCTCTTCTTCGATGTCCTTCTGGATTCCATTCAAGCGCTTCTCTACAAATCTCGTTCTCATCTAGAGGAGGAAGACTGAAATTCGCTATATCATTTTCTGTATCGTTTTTTTTTTTGCTGTTCGGTCAAAAACCAGCAAATTTCGAAAAGACTTGTAATAAAGCAAATTTTAACTTGAAATGATTAGTCCCTGTGTAGAGAGGCATGTAACTTAGTTGTTTAAGTGCTAAATTTAAGTCTTCTGAGTTAATTGCAGCAGATTCAAAAGTAAACATCGAAATCGAATACACCAGCTAGATTTTCCAATGCCAGTCTGTCAACTATGACAATAATATAAATTTTGGACTATGTAAAAATGTTGTTCGGTCCATGAGAACGACCAAAAATCCAATTCTGTTAATTAAGCTATATTTAGAACAACCACTAATCAAACAATTATCATTAATCAGCTTCCAAAACTTCAACGAAATTTGAGCGAATTAATACGCCTGAACCTGCAAGAATTTTCCGGAACAAAACGAAACCTAAATAAATAATTGTTTAACGCAAAACAAGTTCTTTAAGCATCAAAAAAGTTTTATTGAAAATCACTAAATAAGAAAGTAAATTTTGAACCTTCGCACTGGTCGGTAGATTGATGAAAGAAATTTGACGTTTGTAGGATTATTTTTTTCATTTTTATTCATTCTTCTTTTCGCAACGTGTACCCAATCCATCTCCACTTAGTTCTCGAATCTCGATTCCTAGCGCCCTTTGATGACACCGGCGATGAAGTTCCTCATTCGAGATCCAGTTGCCAGGCCACCAAGCGCGGATGATATTCCGCAGGCAGCGGTTTACAAATACTTGCAGTTTTCGCGTCGTTACCGCATATGTGCACCAAGTTTCGCACCCGTACAGCAATACGGATTTGACGTTTGAGTTGAAGATTCGGATCTTAGCTCGTAGAGAGATCTGGCGTGACCGCCAGATGTTTCGGAGACTCGCAAACGCAAATCGGGCCTTTCTGATCCGGGTTTCGATGTCTTTTCTGGTACCACCATCAGGCGTTATCTGGCTACCAAGATACTGGAAGCACTCCACTTTCTCAACTTGTTGCCCAGCTACCATGAAACTGGAGGGATTTCCTGTGTTGATCTCCATCGACTTGGTCTTTCCGACATTGACTTTGAGACCTGCTGCCTTGGAACTTTCGGTGAGGTCGTCGAGTTTGCTCTGCATATCTGGTTGTGTTTGGGCGAGCAAAACAATATCGTCAGCCAGGTCAAGGTCGTTCAGTTGCTCCATTGTTGAAGGATTCCACGGCAATCCTCGGTTCGGTGCACAGTCAATCGATCCAATCAGAATCTCATCCATTACGATTAGAAAAAGTAGCGGTGATAGAATACATCCTTGTCTCACTCCAGCAGTTACCGGGATTGGTTCGGACAAGACACCGTCGTGCAAGACCTTGCACGAAAATGCCTCGTACTGTGCTTCGATGAGATGGACTAGTTTCTCTGGGACCCCTCGTCGTCTTAGAGCCGCCCAGATGTTTTCATGGTTAAGTCGGTCGAATGCTTTTTCGAAATCAACGAACACCAGCAGAAAGGAGTCCTGGAATTCGTTGATTTGTTCCAGTATTATTAGTAGCGTTCTGATATGGTCCACACATGATCGTCCGGATCGGAGTTCTGCTTGTTGCCGTCAGAGTGTAGCGACGATTTTCTCCTGGATTCTGATTCTGAAAAGACGGTGCAACATTTGTGCTGACAAGGCAGAGTCGGCTTTCAGCATCCCAGCAGGGATGCAGGTGTTTTGTTGGATTTCATGTTTTTGATTGCCGCTTCTATTTCAGCCGGCGAAGGCGCTTCCAATTTGGCGCCATTAATGTGACTTACTCATCGCTATTCGAGACTCGGAAGAGTTGTTCAAAGTGCTCAGTCCATCGTTTGAGCTGATCTGTTCGATCGGTCAATAACTAACCTGCTCGGTCATTTAGCGGCATTCTAGCATTAATCATTGCACCTCTAAGGCGGCGAAAAATGTCATAAAGTAATCGGTTATATGCAATGGCGGCGGCTCTTTCACCTTTTCGGCTAGAGAGTTTGTCCTCGCTCTCTTGTCTCGTCTACAAGCTCGTTTAACTGCCTCAATTAGAACACATATTAAATATCTTTAAAAAAAAACCTTAGATACTCAGACTGAAGATTCAGCTTCCAGACTCAACCTTTTCCTTTTTAAACTCAACTTTTCCTTTTAAAAACTCAGACTTTCATAATCTAAAACCAAATCACGAAGGCACTACCGTGGAACTCCGACTTTGTTCTCATTTAAATTCAAACTGAAATTAATATCGAATATTAAGAATCGAAATTTAAATTAAAAGATGTCAGTTCAGTTCTCATTCCCAACCATTAATTTATGATTTCTTCCAAAGTTGCCCATCCACATTCACCAAGAGGCCTTTTCAAAGGCCAACTTTAAAAAAACTGATTCCCATGTCGAATTCAGATTAAAACAAGGACCAATCGAACCTCGGGTAAACATTTAAGAATAAAAAAACTCAATCTTTTAGACATGATTTAGGCCAACCCAGCCAACCTACTTGCAACCTTCTATCCTTTCATCCTCTGATTTTCAAATCCTTTCATCATTTTGTCGTTTCAGCACCCAGTTTGGATCTTTATTATCTATTTTCACTTTTGTTTCAATCTCTCTTATTTAATTCCCTTTTTTTGTCGCTTCATCCTCCCGTCTTCATTCCCATCTTCTTATCCTATCATCTTTTCTTCCACTCCTCTACATCCTCTCACTTTTTAATATCCAATTTTCTTTTTTTTCGCTTAGTTTCTGGTTTTTTTTTTGTCATCTAAGCTGAAAAAGGTCAATTAATAATTCAATTTTTACCGTTTCATCTTATTATCCCCTTTTCTTTGTCTTTTCAGGTTAACTTTTTTTTAAGTTGTTTCAGTTTCTCATCGTTTTATTTTTCTCACCACATTTCTCATCTTCTATTCTTCTTGTCTTCTCATCTTATCAACTTTTCTGCTACATTTCTCTCCAGCCTCCCATTTTATATTTTTTACCCCTCCATTGTCTGATTTTCAAATTCTGCCGTTTTTTTTACTTGACTTTTTTATATCTTGATTACCTATTTATTTCTTCTGTTTCAACCTCTCTTATTTTTTATTATTTTTATTTGTTTCATATCTCCCGTCTCAATTCACATCTTTTCATCCTACCATCTTTTCTTCCACTATTCTCTTTAGCCTTTTATCTTTAAATTTTTTCATTCACTGGTTCTTCTCATATCGTCATCTTTCAATCTTTCCAGTTTGAAGTTCGGTTACTTTTCCCAATTTTACCCAATACCCAGCTTCTTCTTGTCGTGACCTTTTTATTTATTTTATTTTTTCTTAATTACTTGTTCTTTTTTGAATATTTATTTGCTCATAAGCCTAGTAAAGTCAATGAGTAATACTATTTAAACCGTCTTGATTATTCATCTAACTATCCTTTTTTCGTCATCTCTTCATGTATGTATGTATGTATGAAAACCCACCAGTGGCTGATAGGTCTTTCGACCCGAGTCGGTACGGGAAGTCTCCATCGCTCATTCAAATATTGTTCATGCTTAACTCATCAACAATAATTGCAGCACAACCAAGGGGTCCGATACCACTGGCTTGGGACAGGTTTGACTCATCTCACTCCCTTCAAACTGTTCGAAACAAATAAAGAATCTAGAAAAGGTACCGTAAACTGGGGGTACTTTGATCACCGGGGTAACTTTGATCAACATGAAATTTTTGCAGATAATCATCATGAACTAAGCAAAAAGTTAAAATATCTTAAAACTGTTTACTACGTTTGAAAGCCTATAAATTTAGTTACGAATAAGCTAAATTTGGTTTTTATTAGAAGATTTTTGATATTCCTAATAATGTAATTTTAAAAACTTAAAATATCTGGTTTTTCGAAGGCTCACAAACAAACATCTCTTCTGATCAAATTCAAGCATTTAGAAGCAAATGGGTTGTTTAATGTGAAAGTTCAACTTTTTTCTTTGTTTAGGTTTTGTTCAAGTGTTATTTTTAAGGTCATTTGGTGATAATGTTTTTATATTGGAAAAAAAACGGTGTATTTCCATGAGAAACCCCGTATAGTAAAAATGGCTAAGACCCTATCAAATGGTTCAATTTGAAGAAAAAAAATACATGGGAACAGTGCGAGGATCTAGGGAATTGCATGAAGGTAAAATTTTATTTGTTTTTTAGGCCAAACAAAATTGAGAAATGTTTATAATTTTCACCCCTAGATGTATGCAGCAACATGGTCCATCTTTTGACTATAAATGCTTTTGAAAACAAAACGTTGAAAAACTGGGTAAAGTCCTAACAGAAATTACTGTTATTAATGTTTATGCTTTGTGTGCTTATTGGCACAATAACAAATTTTTTGAAAATGTTGCGGTACTTAAAAACCACAGTGATCAAAGTCACCCCGAAACTCGAAATCTGGTTTTGTAACAAACATTCAATTATTACCACCAATGTCTTTTGAATTTACTACAATCAATGATGATGTTTGATACTCCTCACCTCAGTAAGGGTTTTAAAAATTTTAGATATTACGAAAAAGCAACCCCTAACAAAATATTCAAAAATGAATGAAAAAAGTGATCAAAGTTCCCCCAGTTTACGGTACCTAAGTAACCTACTCATGGTTCCAAATTTGCCGAGATACTCCGGCTGGCTTGAACCCACAATCCATTGTACATCAGTTTTCCGTTCGTTTGATGTCCTGTCCTACCCCCCATTTATCCCCAATAATAGAGTTAAGCTATTGTAAATATAAATACATTTTCATGAAGAAGTAATGAAATAAAAGGATAGGTACTTATCTTCAAGCTATCAAATGGCTTCAGCAGTTTTTCGGCGATCCACACAGAAAGCTGCATATTCGGTTACGAAAAAAAAACTAACCACAGCAGTCCAGTATTCATACCGACCCATGTACGTGCACGAAAGGCTAATAACAACAACACGTTTGCTCAAAAAATTCAAAGTACGCTGCACGTCGAAGCTCCAATTTATATTTTAAATGCATTTTCACTCAATTAATCTTTTAGTTTCGGACCAGCTTCAAAAACGCTCCCAAAAAAACAAAATTTTCATTTCCAAATGGCCTATTTGAGATTTGAGACACAATTTTAACGCAAGTGTTCGGCCTGTCTGTTTTTTTTAAATTCATCTGCTGCGCATCACCTGGACCATGCGTTGGTATACTTAATTTTTACATTAAAACACTTTTCAGTCAGAAAATGATTAGTTAAAAAAAAAGCAAATGCATGCGTCATGAAAAGCTTTGTTTTCTTCCTTCCACTAAATATTCCTCGCTGCCTCCAAGAACTCTGAAAAACTAGGAACTATTCAATTGAGAACAACGATGATTGACACATTTATTCCACCGATGGTGAAAATTACTGGTACACTGGCTTATCCGGCCATTCGATTTAACAATAATTAGACACATTTTAAAATAAAAACACCAGCGAAATATTGAAAATAAATGTTTTACCGACGAAGCAAAAAAAAAACACCTTTTGACTTTCAAACATAGCTAAGGGTCTCTCCTTTTTTCGTCATCTCTTCAGCTTCTTAACTACTTTGTTTTTCTTAGTCTTTTCCGTTTTTTATAGCTGTATTTTCCCATCACATATCTCATCTTCTACTCTTCTTGTCTTTTCATCTTATCATTCACTTTTTTTAAAAGACTCTTTATTTATAATATTTATCCTTCATGTTTTTTTCAAATGCTGTCATCTTTTTGTCGTCTCAGCACCCAGCTTTGATCTTTATTATCCATTCCTTTCATCTTCTTATCTCTTACGGTAACCTCATTTATTGAATTAAAAAAAATCATCGTTGCATCATTCCCGTCTCAAGTAACATCAACTCATCTTATCATCTTTTCTCCTACTCGCCTTTCAATTTCCAAACTTCTCCTTCACTAACTTTCCAGCATCGTATATCCAGCATCGTATATCCAGCATCGTATATCCAGCATCGTATATCCAGCATCGTATATCCAGCATCGTATAGTTCTTATCTTCAATTTTTTTTTTCAAATCCTAATACCTTTTTGTCGTCCCAACACCCAGCTTTCATCTCTATTATTTTATATGTTTTCAGCTTTCTCTTTCTTTCCATTTGCTCAATTACAAATCCTGTCATCTTTTAGTCGTCTGAGCACTAATATTCACAAATGTATTTGCTTGGTTATTTTCTGTATTCCGATTTCAAATCCACGTTTTAATTTGACTCAGGGTTGCAATAGCTGTGCAAAACTTCAGATATACAATAGAAATGTCAGCCAAGACTTAACACACTTTCATTTTATTTATTGGACTTTAGGCTCGTGCTTCTAAATTCAGGCCCAGATTTACCTTTAGAGATCAGACTTGAGTTTAAATTGTTAATCATTATTCGGGCTATACAGATTCTAGATCCAAAACTCAGTTACTAATAAAAATCAAATCATCGCAATCGTAGGTCAAATCACATCAAACCTTATCCTTAAACCTGTTAAAAAATGTAACAATTTGATAGTCCCAATCAAGCCGCTGAACAACTTTAATAAAAAAAAAATAAAAAATACACTTCGAGGACTGCTCAAACAATTATAATCATTTAATTTGTTTCATGCTGGGACCCTTTTGGGGACCTTTTTCACCCCAAAGAGGACTATCATTTTTTAAAACAACTTCACCCACTAGGGACTGTAATTCACCCCAGTGGGACCCTTTGGGGACTTTTCCACCCCCAAGAGGACTATCATTTTTTAAACAACTTCACCCACTAGGGACTTTCATTCACCCTAGTGGGACCCTCAGGGGACTTTTTCCACCCCAAAGAGAACTATCTTTTTTTTAAACAACTTCACCCACTAGGGACTGTAATTCACCCTAGTGGGACCCTTTGGGGACTTTTCTCACCCCAAAGAGGACTATCATTTCTCAAACAACTTCACCCACTAGGGACTTTCATTCACCCTAGTGGGACCCTTTGGTGTCTTTTTCCACTCCGAAGAGAACTATCATTTTTTAAACAACTTCACCCACTAGGGAATGTAATTCACCCCAGTGGGACCCTTTGGGGCTCTCTCTCACTCCAAAAAGGACTATCATTTTTCTAGCAACTTTACCTACTAGGCACACTCATTCGCCCTGGAGGGATATTCAACGTTTCGTTTGAAATTGTTCTCAATTAGCGTTATCGTTTACTCACCGTTAAAATCAAGATACCATCCATTTCGCAATTTTTTTCAAAACTCCTTTTACGAGAAAATACCACTTTACCATGCGTCCGAAAACTTCTTCCATCATCCGCCATCTTGAAAAAAAAAATCTTTTTCATCATTACAATATAAAGTTACCTTCTCAAACAATTTTTGTTGAAATGTCCACTCGCCCACCAACTGCGCCATTGTCGTGACTGATGGGTCTCTTCTCAAAACTTTTATTTCCTTAACGAACCAAATTTGTCATTTTTTATTATTGGAAAAACTGTCGCGCGTCAAAACGAACTACACTTAAGAACAATTCTTTACTAACTGACTATCACCAGGTCGGTCAGGCCTCTCTTTTCCTCTGAGAGAAACTCTCAACATTCAAATGCTCTTTCATATATAGCGTTGCCAGATTGAAAACCGCTCAAGTCCGCAGATTTCACGAAAATCGAAAAATGTACTGTTTGGCTAAATAAAACTTAATGACCTTTTTTTTTTTTGGTCGTCAGGTAGAATTTTCATTTATCCGCAGAATCCCTTGACTTTATTCGATAATCCGTAGAAAATCCGTAGGAAATGCTGAAAATCCGTAGATTTGGAGCATCGATCCGTAGGTCCGTAGAAATGGTCAAAGTCCGTAGAACTACGGAGAAATCCGTAGAATTGGCAAGGCTGCCTATACCTAATAAGCGTCTCGCTACTGACGCTCAGTCATTCTCTCGTATGTTATCTCAGAAGATACGCATACAGTTTACATTTTTCAATAAAACCGAACATTCGTAGATGGATTCATAAACGATACATACTTAATTAATTTTAATCAAATTCTGTTTATATACATTTCATAATATGTTTATTATCGTGTTATACCCACTAACTATACCATCAATATTCTCTAAAGTTATTTATCTACTTATATTCCCTACAGAGTGCTCTGCTCTTTAATATATTTTTTATTTTTATCTTATTACTGATTCTGAATTTTCATTCTGATCTTTCTCGAGTATTTATTCTACGTTATTGATGTTGCTGCTGTAATAAGATCTCGTATGATTTGATCCAAAATTGCAATTCAAGACTTTTTTTTTCATAAAGGTCTTCCTTTGGATTTAAAAAATTATATATTTTCTAGTCCGAAGGTTGTAAAATCTAGAGTTTCTTTTGATTAAGTCGTATGAGCCAACTGACTCATTTCGAGAAAATCGCTGCTGAAGTTTTGTAACACTTTTTCAATTATGGTATTTCATATTTGACTCAGAATTGTCTGGAAAACTGATACATGATACAAAAACAGATGAGAAATGTGGCAGTGAACTCGATACAGGCATTAATTGAGATTTTCGGGTAAACAAGTACTAACGACCTTTTGCATTACGTTTTTAGCGTAAACGTCATTTTGCAATTAATAAATTTTTATTTATAAAATTTAAAAAAAAAATTATTTTATAACATGATTTGTTTTGTTCTAATCTTCAATAATATCTGCTAACATGCTTTGACTACAGAAATTCTTACATGATGATTTCTTTGTGGTTTGACTCGATTATTGGCTTGTAGTTAATTTGAGAAATAACTGCAAGTGCTTATTTGTCAAGCATCTAGCAAAAATAGAAATGAAAGAGGACTTACGTGTGACTCCTTGGATCGTTGTCTTGCCCCGTGGGTGATATGCGCACAACAAACTTGGTGAAAGGGCCTGGTCTTAGTCTGTAACATTGGAGTAAGTCATGGTGAGGAGCCACACCAGTGCAGCAGTTGGAACCTGTGCTGCGAGGGACTATGTACCAGGTGTCTATTCTACTGGAAATGATCGGTTAGGTACTTCCTGTGATTTTGATAACCGCTCAAGTAGTGCAGGAACTCGTCCGAAGCTTCTATATGTCGACTGCTACTTTATGACCAAAAAATAACAGGCTGAGTATATGTTGAGACATAGAAGTAACATTTATTTAACTTACCCAATTACAAGTTGAAGACATTTGTTTTCCTACAATGCAGAACAACTCTTTTGATAGATTTCTGTTTGAAAAAATATGGTTTTCATCACTCGGCAATGAATTTTCTGCCAAAATAAATTAGGTCGCAAAAACCATCGCGACGAACTGTTGTTTATACGTCATTTTGCATCACGGCAATCCAATGCTGCGCAAAACTTCGTTAAATCCAAATTGCACTCAAAAATAAGAAAGTCATTATACGTCTAAAATTCAAATCATGTTCTAAAATTTATTTATTGATCAAATGAAACCAAATTTTTACCTAACGTAAAATACATGTTTTTCAATCGTTTGCAGTAAATATCTCAATTTTGTTTATGTTGGTTCATACGACCTAATCAAAACAAACACTAGAAATGAGTAAACTGTAATTTTTATTGTTTAATTATTTTCCTTCTGCATGTTTCCCATAGCTTATTGTTAGTTTACTTCATAATACATATTTCTCCAATCTAATTTCAGAAACGACCGTCATCGTAACGGCACCGTCCGTGGGACCGGACCCGTCCACCATCGTGTGTCCCTCGTGTCGCGCCACTGTCGTCACCCGGCTGGAGTACGAAACGACAACCCGAACGCACGTGTGCGCCGCCATTCTGTGTCTGTTCATCTGCTGGCCCTGTGTCTGCATTCCGTACTGCTCGACTTCGTGCCGAGACGCAAACCACTACTGCCCGAATTGTGGTTCGTTCATCGGAACCTACCGAAAGTGAACGAGGGCGAAGCCGAGCCGAGAGTTTCGCTTTTATCATTGGAAGCTTCTGCTGAGAGCTTTTCGATTATTTATGCTTTCACATCGTCAAAAGCTTGCCTACTACTATCCATATCTAACTGCTCTAATCTAGACTAACTGTTCGAAAATTTTAAACTAGCAATAATTAAATAAAAAATAAATCACTTTGTCGTTGATGTTGCAAGATTGGTGTTTGGCGGGGAGGGCAAATAAATGTTGCCCACTTTAGTGATGGAGAGCTATGATTTTGTTTCTCCAAAACTAGGATGGAACATATGGTCCGTCGAAGAGAAGGAAAAAAAATGAACAAGCGATGATGCAACGCACCAACTCGCTGAGCTAACGCAACATACCTACGCTAGCATACATGTGTATACTTATCTACTTATATGAATAGAGAATAAATAAAAAACTTTAAAACCAAACATTGTTGGATTGCTATTTTCGCTGAAGGCCCCCGAGGCAACGTTCAAGAGAAGTATAAACTTGGAGGGAAAATATTCAAACAGAGCTGGAGGTTTGCTCGTTGTGTGTTGGTGCGTTGGCTTATAATTTTTAAGCTTAAGTAATAGAAAACACTACTCGCTCAGCAGAGTGGAGGTTATTGATGGCCCTGAGCATAAATTAAACCGAGCGTGAGTTTCGATTTTGGCTCCGGCAGAAACGACTATACAACTAATAGCAGTAGTATAAGTAGTAGAAGTTATATTCCAGTAACTGATATATGGAGTCGATAGAAAGCATGTGACCTTTGTATAAGATTGAATATGTAGGATGTAATTGATAGCTGGTTAATGCTAAGCGCGAGGGTCAAAAAAGAATTCGTAAAATGAAAAATATTATGCATTTCTATGCATAAGAATTTGAACATTGGAATATTGTCCTTGAAAAAAAAAAAACAATGATGTGAATTCTGAATCTGAATTCCGAAACTGAATCCTGCATCTGAATTCTGAATTCTGAATCTGAATTCTGAATCTGAATTCTGAATCTGAATTCTGAATCTGAATTCTGAATCTGAATTCTGAATCTGAATTCTGAATCTGAATTCTGAATCTGAATTCTGAATCTGAATTCCGAATCTGAATTCTGAATCTGAATTCTGAATCTGAATTCTGAATCTGAATTCTGAATCTGAATTCTGAATCTGAATTCTGAATCTGAATTCTGAATCTGAATTCTGAATCTGAATTCTGAATCTGAATTCTGAATCTGAATTCTGAATCTGAATTCTGAATCTGAATTCTGAATCTGAATTCTGAATCTGAATTCTGAATCTGCATTCTGAATCTGCATTCTGAATCTGAATTCTGAATCTGAATTCTGAATCTGAATTCTGAATCTGAATTCTGAATCTGAATTCTGAATCTGAATTCTGAATCTGAATTCTGAATCTGAATTCTGAATCTGAATTCTGAATCTGAATTCTGAATCTGAATTCTGAATCTGAATTCTGAATCTGAATTCTGAATCTGAATTCTAAATCTGAATTCTGAATCTGAATTCTGAATCTGAATTCTGAATTCTGAATCTGAATTCTGAATCTGAATTCTGAATCTGAATTCTGAATCTGAATTCTGAATCTGAATTCTGAATCTGAATTCTGAATCTGAATTCTGAATCTGAATTCTGAATCTGAATTCTGAATCTGAATTCTGAATCTGAATTCTGAATCTGAATTCTGAATCTGAATTCTGAATCTGAATTCTGAATCTGAATTCTGAATCTGAATTCTGAATCTGAATTCTGAATCTGAATTCTGAATCTGAATTCTGAATCTGAATTCTGAATCTGAATTCTGAATCTGAATTCTGAATCTGAGTTCTGAATCTGAATTCTGAATCTGAATTCTGAATCTGAATTCTGAATCTGAATTCTGAATCTGAATTCTGAATCTGAATTCTTTATGAATGGAACGACTGTTTTGGTTGATTTTTTTAGGGATTTTTTACGGCTATCAGTCTCGGATTTTTTAAGTAAAAACGACTGTTTTTTACTCCAACGTTTCGATCCTTATTGGATCTTCATCAGGGGCTACAATTTATTGCTAATTTAGTGAAAATCGACTTTGAAATTTTGTTGGTGCTTACCGATAAAGTGTCGTTTTCTTGTTAAGTTTGATTCGGCTTATCTTGAACTGCTGTCATTGGGTTTCTGTGTTGGATTATGTTGGTTATAATTTTGTGTTTCTTGTATTTTAAAGTTTGGTGAGACTTACTGCTGACGAATTTTTGTAGAATATTCGTTTTTCTATTGAATTTTGGGAGTTTTACAATTTTCTGCATCAGAACTTTGCACTGTGGACTGTTTTGGTTTTCGAGTTGTTTTTAAATATGGCGTTCACTAATTTGTGTTGGTGTAATTTAATGTTTGTGATGTTGTGTTTTGATCCTTAGTATTGTGTTTTGCTTCTTGGGTTTTGATTTTTTCTAAACACTGAAAAATATTTGTGTATGTTGAGTGTAAAATATCTGTATCCTTTTTAATGTTAACTGATGATGATGTTGTTTTTATGTGGCAGCTTTCCAGCATCATGAGTTTGTTTTGGTTGTCTCCCCTGTCGATGATTTTGGCCTTATCGATGTTGAACAGGTGGTGCATAGCTGCTTCATGTTCCAATAATGCTGTTTGCTGCCTCAAGGTTGTTATCTCGTAATCCTGGTCGGTGCATCCTCTGTCCCACAGTCGTTTCAGCTCATTCGTTTGTGTTCTATGTTGTGACATCCGTTGTTTCAGTTTTGCTATAGTACATCCAATATAGCAGGCGTTACATTTCCGTTCGAAGCTGTTTGAATTTTCGGTTTGGTCTGGATTACCATTGCATTCAATCTTGTACACAACATTAGTATGCTCGTCGTGCGGAGTTTTGTCTTTCACGACCGGTAGAAGTGATCCGATCGTTTTACTTTGTTTGGTTGCGATTTTAATATGTTTAAAACCTGAACCTAATGTTTTTGTTATTTGTGCTGTTAAGCCATCAATATATGTGAGAGATTTATAACATTTTATTTCGTTCTCTTCCATAGCTGTCGGTTCAATAATTTTTTCTCCTAATTTGTTAATGATTCCATTGATAAGTGTGATTGGGTAATCATTCATTTTAAGGTGTGTTTGTATAACTTTTTTTGCGTTAGTTTTATCTGTATTGGATGTGAAATCAAAAACTCTTTTCGCAAAATTATATGCTACGTTAATTTTTTGATGTAGTGGTTGAAACGACAAAAAGTTCAAAAATCTTCCGGAAGCGATTGGTTTCATGTACCATTCCGTAGATATCTTACCATTTGTGTTTCGGTGCAGCATTAGGTCCAGGAACGGTAGGTGATCATTCATCTCCATTTCGACGGTGAATTGGATGTTTGGATGTTGTGAGTTGAACGTGTTTCTGATTGCATCTACTTGTGTTGGTTGTAGTACGAGGAATAAATCGTCTTACTTTACTTAAAAAATCCGAGACTGATAGCCGTAAAAAAATCCCTAAAAAAAAAAAAAAAAAAAAAGAATCTGAATTCTGAATCTGAATTCTGAATCTGAATTCTGAATCTGAATTCTGAATCTGAATTCTGAATCTGAATTCTGAATCTGAATTCTGAATCTGAATTCTGAATCTGAATTCTGAATCTGAATTCTGAATCTGAATTCTGAATCTGAATTCTGATCTGAATTCTGAATCTGAATTCTGAATCTTCATTCTGTATCTGAATTCAGAATCTGAGTTCTGAATCTGAATTCTGAATCTGAATGCTGAATCTGAATTCTGTATCTGAATTTTGAATTTCTTATTCAAATTCTTAATCTGAATTCTTCGGAATTATGAATCAGAGTTCTAAATCACAATTCTGCATCTGAATTTTGGTTTTTTTGCCAAATGAGGAAGTTTACATTAAATTAAATTATCTTCCAAATAGTAGAAATTTTTAGTATGTACATTAGACTGCCCCAAATTTGTATGGGAAATTCAAAACCTGTGAAATGTTATACGCTGCAGGCTAAAATTGATCCTAGGCCTAGTACTAGATCTCATGCCAAATTTGGGCCAGATCGGATCACGAGAAGGGGTCGCTCAACGAGCCTGAAGTTTGTATGGGATTTTGAGACATTTTGTTCGGGAGAAACATGAAAAACCAGTTTTTCAGCAATAACTTTGGTTCCCGTAGGCCGATTTCTTTCAAAAACGGGTTTTCTTAAAGCCTAAATTATGAAAAACATTTCATCCGAAGACTGCATATCAATAAGAGTTAAGATAAAAAAGTTATTAGGCTTCCAAAATGGGCTAACTTTTTTAAGGATGGTATTCATCACTGTAAATGAGTCGGGGTGGTCGAACTTATTGACGCCTCATTAGCAGTGATGAATACCACCGTAAAAAAAGTTAGCCCATTTTGGAAGTCCAATAACTTTTTTGTCTTAACTCTTATCGAAATGCAGTCTTCGGATGAAATGTTTTTCATAATTTAGGCTTTAAGAAAACCCGTTTTTGAAAGAAATCGGCCGACGGGAAATAAAGTTATTGATGAAAAACTGGTTTTTCATGTTTCTCCCGAACAAAATGTCTCAAAATCCCATACAAACTTCAGGCTCGTTGAGCGACCCCTTCCCGTGATCCGATCTGGCCCAAATTTGGCATGAGATCTTGTACTAGGCCTAGGATCAATTTTAGCCTGCAGCGCATAACTTTTTCAAAAGTCGGGTCATTTGGGGCACTCTAATGTACATATACTATATTCATTCAGTAGTCCCTGATGCTTTACGTTAGTCAGGTTATTATTTCGCAAATTGATTTAAAAATCATTTTGTTGAAAATGTAAATCAACGATATATCAATTTAATTAGCCATGATATATTCAGCATTGTGTTCTAATAAATCATCAGTTTTTCTACAGTTACTTCAACACGTTGTTATGGGATTCAGCACAAATTTATGTAATAGAAAAGGGTTAAAAACGCTGCAGCAGTGCGAAAAAACGGAACCAATGAATCAGTTGATTCGATTATCTGAAAGCCCACCCCTACCTGTTTTCACCATCAAATGCATCCTTTTACCCCCTGTTTGGCCATTAACGATCATGTTTTCCACAACTCACCACATCTTTTGGCCTCGTCAATCGTCCACATCATTAGGTGGTGCACTTTTGTCACGTTTACAATTTCCCGGGTGCATTTTTCCCTTTTTTTTCTGAATTACACCCATCATCAGGTTAGGAGGGATATCATTTATGCAGCAGGACTCGACACACAGGTGGCATGATGGCCGCAGAAGTTGGTAGTCCCAAAACACAGTGCTTCAAGCTCAGTAATGTCCTCGGGTGTTGATGAACCTGTGGTGGTGGAAAAGGTTAAAAAGTAGATCAACACCCCTCCCTATTTTGATGTTGGTTAAAAGGGGCTGGGGTCGTCGGCAGTTGATTGACATCATTATGGTCCCCCGTGAAATGATGTCGTTATTCACACATGTTAATTCACGAACATACAGCAATACATGTAGGTAGTAAATATCTAGAACATCCACGACCGGTAGGATACGCGAGGAAGATGCATGCATGTATTTACTCATTTGTCAATTAGGCTGGTGCTGCTACATTGAAGCTACTGAAGGGGTTCACAAAAACTAAAATTTTTAATATTTAGAATCTATTCTCGGTCTTCAAAACGGCTACACACCAAACTTCACGTTGATCGGTTGAAGTTGTTCAAATTGTCATCTTTATATTGATTTTGTATGGGAGCCCCCCCCCCCCCCCCCTTCCCCTCTTCCTTGAAGTCGGAATGGATTGAAACTATTTTAGAAACCTTCTCCGACCCCAAAATCTCTTACATACAAAATTTCAAATTGATTGGTTCAATAATTTTTGAGTCTATACAATAAGGAACTGATAAACAGACAGATTAGTGCTCGAGCTATTTAATTGGAAAGAGTCTTTCAATACAACATATCATATAATTAGAACTAGACCTGTTTGTCAAATCCATAAATCATCTCATCATGTTAAATCGCCAATATTTATCAATGTATGACAAAATTTGTTCGAAAATTATTCGAATTTAACCATATTTTTTTTAATTTTGCGTTGGATCCTCCTTTACAAAATAAGCAAACGTTAAGAATTCTTTAAATCATTTCATAAAATCAAAAATTTTGTTATTGATAAAACTTTTACGACTGTTGTTTGTTAATTTTGGAAAAATTTGGCATCCAGTCAAATTATTGAAGAAAAACAGCGTTTTTCTATTTCATCCAACGTTTCGGCGTGATGTATTTCACCTTCTTCAGGGTTTTACTGTAATTTGTGAGTGCAAGTAGGCGAAATAGATTACGCCGAATCATCGGATGAAATAGGAAAACGCTGTTTTTCTTAAATAATTTGCCTGAAAGCCCAAATTTTGCTGAATTTTGTTAGGTGCCAACTTTGATCATAATTGTTAGAAAATTATTCGAGTTATGATATATTTTACAATGTATATAAAAGAAACTAACCCCCTCTTTAGCCCCAAATTTTTCTACAAAATTATTTGTAAATACATTTAATGATTCTTATACAACAAAACCTGTCTACCACCATAATAAATCAGTTAATAATCTCAAAATACATTGTGTGTATTGTGTCATATTTTATGTAAATTTTGAATGGGGGCCCCCTTCCCCCGTTTAAGTAGGAGAATTTTGTATTTAACTATTCTAGAAACCATTTCCGGCCCCAAAAACCCTCAGACGCCAACTTTGACGATAATCGGTTCATTAGTTGCCAAATCTATGAAAAACAGACAGACAGACAGACAAACATTCATTTTAATATGTTCACAAGCTGACCCGGTGTGCTTTGCTACACAGCAAAAAAATCTGAATCCTTAAAAGCATTGAAAATGAAAACCCCTGATATTCACCCTTATTCTGGTTTTCGATCGAATGACATTCGTTCGAAAGTTAGACAACTTTCTATTCTCGTTTTCGTTCGAACGAATGAGAACAGTTCGATTTTTCGAACATAGCTCGTACGAACTTAACATAGCATTCTGGTTTTCGATCGAACGTATTTTTTCTACCGCCTGACAAACGCAAGTCTCATGCTGCGAACGGAAGGCGTTTGAAGCAGAAGGTGTCCTTTAACCTCATATAAAATATATGAAATTGAAGTAGGAGAAATCGCTAAATTGGAGGAAATAAGACAAAAAAGGATTTGATTATACAAACATTATAGACGCGGGTTGATGTTTTGCAAAATTTTGCGAATTGGTTTGCAGTTGGTGAATTTTTTTTCGACCGATTTGGTTTCTACCGTCGGCAATTCGGCTGTGGACATAGGGCGTAGGTTTAAGGGTTAAGAACGATTGTGGTTCGAAATAATAAAATTTATGTGGCTTTTATTAGCATTTTTGTTTTAAAAAATCAGAGTTGAAATAAGTCAATTTTTAAATCAAAATGGTAATTTTTTATTTGAGACTCGCCATCGTCTTTCCTTCTGGTAAGGGAAATTTACAGCAGCAGAACAATCAAGGTGGGACCATTCTCACTATCCTCTTGTAACGGGGACACTTCCTTGTAACCGTAGACACTCCAAGAGACTATTTACAGCTGCTGGCGAGGGAATTTTCACCGAAATCATCCTCGGCGTTTTTTCTGATCTTCAGGTTTCAAAAATAAACAAATTTCTATCACAACATTCACGTCTAGAACTGTCATTTTCACACCTCAGGGCTGCCATGAAATTTCGAAGTTAATCAGGCAACACCAAAATCAAACGTATCACATTCGTACGAAAACAAGAATACCTTTTTCGAATTCGTTCGAAAGTATCCGTTCGAACGAAAGCCAGATACGCCGTAAACGAGAATAAGGGTGATTACATGACATAGAACGCGATTTCGTAATGTAAATTTACAAAATCAAAACAATTGAACCTTTCACGGCACTGAAATTTAAATCAAACAAAATTTACATGACACAGAACACGATTTCGTAATGTAAAATTCCGTCATTTATGACGCTTCTTTTTATTTACATCATATGTGATGTAATTTTAAAACTTTTTTCCGTACTCCCGAAAAAATCTGAATTCTTAACAGCACTGAATTTCAAAATCAATATAATTTTACATGACACGGAAAGCGATTTTGTAATGTAAACTGAAAGCGTTGAATCTTTAGCAGCAATAAAAATGAAATTTTCTAATATTACACGACATGGAATACTACAATAAAACGTAAAATTAATTTAATGTAATTTTAATGATTGAAAATTCCATCAAATAAACTTCGACCTGCATCACATTTTGTTTTACGAAAAAGCTTCTGAAGAATTAGGTGTGGAAATTATTTTGATCAGTGTTTATCGAGTAATCTGCGATTCAAGCATTAATTCGTGGCATCCCCGTTCTACACCGTTACACCGAAAGAAGAAAAAGCGGATGTAAACAAAATCGAACAAATTCGAGCAAAAATGTTGGACGTTGCTCAACAACTTCAAAATTGAACAGTGTTTTGTCGTGCAACTAGTGAGATTGTCTGTTGAATACAGCTGATTTAGTTATACGGTAAGTTCCGGCGCCAATCTAAAACTAAATTTGTATTGATCCTTTCATTATTGTTACTCTTCGATAGATCCGTCAAGACTGCGAAAATGGAAATCGGGCGGTTTGAGAACCCTTTCAATCAATTTACGATTGCAATGAGATACGCCAATGGCTGGCCTCATCCTCAAGAGTTCGGTAGTTGCCCTGGGAGATGCTGCCGGATTGCTACCGGGAAAACAGACGCCCATGGATGAAGGGCGAATTCATGGCTGGATTTTTCTGGTTTACCGACCTGTTGAACGAAAGGGAATGGAAAACATCCTGTACAATCGTGCATTGCACGCAGGTTGTCTATGCAAGCTATTAGATTTAGTGCGTCCAAAATCCAAAACCGTCGAACCTTTCTTTTTCATAAAATGCAAGAGGGTAAGTATTGAGGATTTGGTTAAACTAACGGCCAATATCTCTACCAACAAATTGAATGTCAATTGAGAACGGCATGTAGGTAAAGTTAATCTAATTTCATCGCTTAAATAAACTTTCAGAATACAAATTCATGATTTAGAACTCGGAAAAGGAGAAGTTAATATTTAATTTATTAATTTCAAACAACTTTAATGCTTGACAAATAAATTCAAGTGTATATTAACATTATTTCTTTTGAATTTTAGCAGAAATGGTTTGCATACAGTGGAACTACAGCAACTTTTGAAAAGCAACCTCGATTGACGATGACTAAAGGGCGACGAATAAATCAAAGTGTTAGATCATTTGAGGTCTCGTCTACAAGACTAATGCTGCTCTCGGGGCGATTCTATCATGTCCATGGTTATTGTGAAAGAGGATTCGAATTATCTTGCTACTGGCTAAACTCCAACTTTAGATCCAACTGCTGATAATGGTTATGGTAACCCTTAACATCTGAATTATAAAAGTGGAATTTGAAACCCGAACAATACTTAAAATTTTCGAGAAATTTAACCGTGAGAAATTTACTAACTTCAATTTTAACCTATTTCATTTAAGTATATTTATATTTTTATTCCTTCTTTTATAGGAAATTCTCTAATTAATAAGAGGAATGATGCTGAATAAAAAAGTATAACTTATCAAAAAAAAGGTAATTATTTACCAGAGCCATCTATTGAAGCTAAGCAGTTTTTGCATTCGTGCGCAATTTGCGAAAAGCAGAACAGAACGGTAAATCTAGCTTTAAATTTCATTTAGATCTGCTAGCTTCTTCAAACAACGCATGCTTATATTACAGATTGTCCTAGTGAGTCTGAAGTTGTTTTCCATATAATTCTGGAACAGTCAGAGCAGTCAATATAAGCCACCAGCTAACCAGATGAGTCGAGTTAATAAAGGCATGAATAAGCTATACAATGTAAGAAGATTCGATTGCCATGGTGGCGGAAGAAGAAGGAAAAAGGATGTCCGACGATGTGATCACCAGGGCCAGCGGAATATGAATTTAAAGAGGATGAAAAAAGACAAAATTGAGAATCAAGTCCAGAAAACGGAAGAAGCAATCCCTTGGAGAAGATTCCTGCGTTCTCATACCAGATCCTGAATTTTGAGGTTCCATCACGCTCTAGTTTGCGGCTTAATCGTAGTGATTTGCTTTCAAACACAACGTAAACAAAAATACAATTAGCTTTATAAAATAAAATTTTTTTTTAAAATTGTTTTCGGATTTCTTATTGGAAACGAAAAAGCCGTGCAAAAAATGATTTGTAAAATTACATCATATATGATGTAAAGATAATGAAGCATCACATGTGACGGAATTATCAGTGCAAATTGAATATTACACGCCTTTAATATTTTACATGCCTTCAAATTTCACACGTCAGTTGAAATTTACAGACGTGTAATATTTAACTCACTCTGAAAATTCCGTCATATGTGATGCTTCTTTTTCTTTACATCATATATGATGTAATTTTACAGATTTTTTTGGTAGTGTGTACACTTCCCAAAAATAAATGAAATTTTTGGAAATCATTTTAATTTAGTTTTTTTGTAGGCATAATTTTAAATATAGTTTCAACATTATTTAAAAGCAACAGCTTTCAAATGAGAACTGCAACTGGAGTTTCGGATTGCACTGCAAAGATTATTCAATATAATTTTCTGAAACTTGATTTCTAAATTAGTTATCCAAGATCTGTAATTTTCGCTCTCTTTTTCATTGATTTTTCAATTATGCCAAAATTCTTGTTTTGCCGGTATGAAATCATCACCTTTTCCTCCATTCAATGCAGAAAGGGCTCACGAACTACTATGGATATATTTTTAGTATATAAATAACGTTACATTTCGCCTCATTTGTCTGATACGTAATATGGTCTCTTATGCTTGTTAAGAACTCGATATATCCCCAACTCGAAATCCTCCTATATCAAATAAGGTTACATTGGTTGATAAGTTCTTAAGCAATTTATCAATATTTATGTGGAACTCTCTCCGTCCCTCCCCCTCTCCACACTGCAAGGCAATATTCATTAAAACATATCTCGTACTTAGATACCTTGCATACCAAATTTGATTCTATTTGCTTAATTACTTCTCCAGTTATACCAACAACATTTTATTGGGACCCTCTCCCCACTTCCTATGTACTCCCTGTAAGACGCATGCTGTATCAAATAGTTACAGAACCATTTCTGGTAGCCAAATAGTTCCCCATGTAATATTTGGTTCCATTTATTTGATAAGTTCTTGGTTTATGCAAAACAACTGTATGGGAGCTCCCCTCTTCCCTAACTTTATCCCCAAATGAAGCAGAAAGGAGTCTCAAATAAGCATATAACCATTTCTCGTATCCAAAAGCCCTCCCATACCAAATTTGGTTCCATTTGCTCGACTAGTTTTCGAGTTGTGCGAAATATTGCAAAATCCGACCACCCCCCCCCCCCCCCCGCCCCCCGCTCTCCTTCCTATTACCTCCCTGGAAGCGGTAGTACCAAATATCCTCCAAATATTTTCCTATTCCAAATTCGGCTCCAGTGGTCGGATGAGTTCCCAAGTATGTATGGGACCACCCCCCTCCCCCACCTTCCCCTTTGAAGTTTCCTCACTGGTAGAACAAAGGGTTCTCTAAATATCATAGAAATATTTCTCGTATTCCAATACCTTCCCATGCCGATTATGGTGTCATTTGCTTAATTAGTTATTCAGTGATTCTGGAAATTGTAAAGGAGCCCACTCCTCCTTCCTATCTCTCCTCTGGAAGAAGGGAGGGGTACCAAGCATTCATAGAACCATTTCTGGTACCTCAATACCCTTCTCTGTCATATTTGGTTCCATTTGATCAAATAGTTCTCATGCTATGCAATAAAAAAGGTATGGAAACCCTTCTACTCCCTTCCTAATTCACCACTTTAATAGAAACATTTCTCGTATTCCAATACCCTACAATGCCACATTTGGTCCCATTTGCTTGATTAGTTCTCGAGTTGTGTAAAAAATTGTAAGGTAGACCCACTCCCCCTTCCTATCTCCTCACTGAAAGGAGGGAGGAGTATCAAATATTCATAGAAACATTTCTCGTACCCCAATACCCTGCAATGCCAAATTTGGTTTCATTTGCGTGATCGGTTCTCGAGTTATGCAAACATTTGTGTTTTGTTTGGGAAACACCTCGCCCCTTCCAGTGAAGGGGAGGGGTCTCAAACCATAATAGGAACCTTCCTTGGCCTCCAATACCCACACCTGCCAAGTTACACGTAAATCGATTCAGTAGTTTCCGAGTCTATAGGGATCCGACAGACAGACAGACAGACAAAAATCCATTTTTATAGATATAGATATAGATTAGCTGACCCGGTGTGCTTTGCTACACCTTCTAAAAATCAATTAATTGCGTGAAAATAATATTCTTATAAATTAATTATCGATAAAGTTAAATGAGATCTTTCACATCGAATAATTATTGGAATACAAAGAAGAATTGATCTTCTGAAATAATTTTTTTTATATTGGATCTGAAATTGTTTTTAAATAATGGTATAAGAAAAACCCCTACCCTAAAACACTCCCCTGTAAAATTTAGTTAAATTTATTTGATGAGCCCTTGAATTTATCAAAACATACATATGACACCTCTTTTTTTCCCCTTCCGTGAGGGGAACCAAAACATCTTAGAAAGGTTTCTTGTATAGGAATACTTTTCCCAATTTGTTAACATCTGCTAGATTAGCACTCAAGTTCTCCAAAAAATGTATTAGAGCTCTCCTCCTTCCTCCTTCCTATCGAATCAGTAAAAGGAGGAAGAAGCCTTAAACAATCATAGAAATAAAATTCTACTCAAATATCCTCTGCTATATTATTTGAATAATAAGTTCTCGAGTGATTCAAAAGTATTGTATACCAACAACTCTCCTCCTTCCCCTCTTACCGTTGGAGAAACATAAAAAAAATCATTTCTCGTACTCGAATATGATTCAATGATAAAGTTGGTATTTTATTTCATTATTCATCGAGTTATACATGGAGACCCCTCCCCCCTTCTTATCCACCCAGTGGAAGGACAAATGGGTTTCGAACTTGACTCGTAATCTTCTACCTTCCTATGTGAAATTTAGATTCATTTGCATGATTAGTGACAAATAATGCATTAAATTATATGGAAGACTCCCTCCCCTCTTTGTTTCTTGCCAATCGAAGAGGGTGGAGTCCCAAATAAAGCTTTCTCGTACCCATATAACCACCGATGTTAAATTTGGATTCATTTGTTGATTAGTTCTCCCCCTTTTCTACAACCACACTGGAAAGGAGGAGGAGTCTCAAACAATCTTTTAAATATTCTTCCTATTCATATACCCTCGCATGCCAAATTTGGTTCCGTTTGCTTGATTAATTCTCGAATTGTGCGAAAAAATTTATGGGAGCCCCCCTCCCCGCTTTCTATTTTCCCATTGGAATGAAGGAGGAGTACCGAACAATCATAGAAACGTTTCTCGTACCGAAATATACTCCCATGCCAAATTTGGTTCCATTTGCATTGTCAGTTCTCGATTTATGAAAACTTATTACATTGAGAGACCTCCACCTCCCTTCCAGGGGTACAGAGAGGGGTCCCAAACCATTATAGGAACCTTCTGCCAAGTTTCACGCGCGTAGTTTTCGATTCTATATGAAACAGACAGATAGACAGACAGACAGACAGACAGGCAGAAATCCATTTTTATATACATACAAGCTGATCCCATACGAACTCCGTTTCGTTTTCCTCTTAGAATATGTTATGAACAGTTTGAATGAATGTCAATTGCCAAGCGTTTTCCAGATGCATTTCCGAATGCATTGCTAAGCAATTATTGCAAAAATTTTGTACACGTAATATGGACGATCACTTTTTCTGTCGTATGCTACTAAATTTTAAATCAGACCATAAGAAAAACCCCCATACATGAATTCTTGTCTTGATGCGATACAGATTTTTGTTGTTTGATACAAATATTGAAATCAGAAATCAAATGGCTGCCCCAACCCCCGTGTATAAATTTTGACACGATCGTTGCATAAAAACAGAATTATTATCATAAAATTTAACCCTCTTTTACAAACTTTGAAATCAGAAATCGATTGCCCTTCCCTCAAAACTCCCCTGTGCAAATTTTCAAAATCATCCATTGCATAGTAAAGTCAATATCGCAAAAAAGGGAATAGTTAATATGGACGATCCTTTTGGCCGACCCCTGACCTAAAATTGGATAATTGGAATCCATTGTACGTCCTTAATTATTCCTTTGTGCCAACTTTTATCTCAATCCGATGTATAATAACGTCAATATCAATAAAATTTTTAAAAGTTAATATGGACGACCCCTTTTGACGACCCCTTAAACTGAATGTGATACCTGAAATCGATTGCACGTCATTCAAAACTCTCGTGTATCAATTTTCATATGAATAAGATGAATAATAACGTCAATATCGCAAAAAAGGGAACAGTTAATATGGACGACCCCTTTGGCTGGCCTTTTACACTAAATTTGATATCGGCAATCGATTGCCTGTCTCTAAAAATATCCGAGCTCAAATTTTCATCTCAATCCTATGCATATTTAATAACGTTAATATCACAAATATAAAGAAAAGTTGATATGGACGAGTCCTTTTGCCGACCCCTGAATCTTTTTTCTGTTTTCGATATGAATCAAAACTAACCTTCTAAGCGTATTGGATTGTACAACTGTATGTAAATCTTCCAACTTTCTTTTTTTCAAACCATTATATCATATGCATCAGTTTTAATTCATATTTTTGGACAACAAATGCTGTTTAAGTTAACACGAAATCAAAATAGTTTTTATTATTGAAATCATTTATATGGTTTTGATTAAATTGGCAAATGACAATCTGGGTCATATCTAGTCGTCATTCATTAATATGTGCTGTACAAATGAGCTAAGAATCAAGAAGAAAAAAAAATCACATTTCTACGTGGTTACTATACTATCTCGACGTTTGCTCACGACACCTCGACCTTGAAGACAGAAATCAGAGACAGGAGACATAATTTCGAAAAAATGGAAACCATGTCTTTCATTTACATAATTCAAATAATTACAAATTTATTTATAACGGACAATTAATGTGACTTTGTGTTTTTTTTTAATTTATAAAAATCGATTCTCATGCCAAAAGAATATTCTAAAAAAAAATTACAAGACAATGTTATATAATAGATAGATCTATTTACTAAGGTACTGAAGCCAAACAGCTCCCCTCCCCATATAAATTGATAACTAGTTTTGCAATTTTGGCATGATCAAGCATCAGATTGAGATGAAATTTGGTACATGGGAGTTTTAAGGGACAGTTTTAAAGTTTAGAAAATCACTTCTTGGGTCAAGGATCGGAAAAAGCGGCATCCATTTAAAAGTTAGAGCCAGAATACTAATATTTTCGACACACCCTAACATTTCAACCAGGGCCGTAGGAAGCCTCATGGGAGTGGTTTGGTGACCGAATTTTTCCTATAAGATTTTTGCATGATAAAAAAAATAATAAAAGAATGTTACTA
This sequence comes from Uranotaenia lowii, assembly GCF_029784155.1. Lineage (NCBI taxonomy): Eukaryota > Metazoa > Arthropoda > Insecta > Diptera > Culicidae > Uranotaenia > Uranotaenia lowii. Next base: position 148,680,198 of record NC_073692.1, read on the forward strand.
AGAGAATCTCATTATCGGCTTTAAGCTCTTTTATATTAAAAGTTATTCATTTAAAATCATAATTTCCGAAAATAAGTCTTAAAAATGTTCAGCTTTTTTGAAGCATTAATTTGAAGAAAAAACTTGTTTGGGGTTGAAAGATTTATTTTCCACTCTTGTAAACTCGATACACTAAGATTTTAGTTTAAATCTTTGTTTAGAAGTAAATCATGTCAAACAACAAACCAATAAAATATATTTTGAGCAAAATTTTCCTAAACCTGAAGACTCAGTACAATCCTGTGGAAAAATATAAAAATTGATATTTTTTTTTTAAAGAACGCAATTTTGGAAATGAGTTCAATTCTTATTTTATAATAGTGAATTCACCTGTTTTGTTTGAGGCAATTTTGAATTTCAATTCCGAATCTGAATTCTACATTTTGAATCTGAATAAAAATTTCAATTCCTAATTTGAAATCGATTTCTAAAACGAAAATCCATAAGTTCACAATTTTATGAACAGAAGAGACAGAATCCTTAACCAGAAATCTTTTTTTTTAATTATGAATCTTTGATTATCTAGATGAATATTTTTTTCATTATTAATTCGTAATTCAACTAGTGAATCTGAAGCAAATGCCGTATGATGAAGTTTTGATATTTCAATTCTGGGTCGCCAACTTTTTTGAGTTTCAATTCTTCATAGGAGTTGGAAGTAAAAATTTCAATTCCAAATCTTTAAATTGTTAGTTATTTCAAATATTTTCTTTTACTATTCCGGAATGATGCGTTTCGAATATGAAAAATCAATCTAATTTTAGTTTAAAATACAATACCAAGTTTGAAATCAGGATTTTGTCCCAATGATGAATGGAACTGAAAATCAAGAATAATTTACTGAATACAAATTCCAAAATTTGATTATGGACAACAAATTCCGGGCAGGGAATATTCGCGCTATTTTATCTAAAAACCTTGCAAAATCAAGGCATTTGATTTAAAATAAAACCCGAAATCTGAGCAATATCCAGGCAAATTTTGGAGTTCTTCAATTAAAATTAAGAAGAAAAAAATAAAAAGGTTGTTTTTTTTATCGAAACACATCAACTAGTTTATTTGAATGGACATTGGAAGAAAAAATTGTATTAAACGCAAAATACATAATTTTTATCGCGCAATTTAAATTGTTCTGGATTTTGAAAATAAAATAAACAATCATGATAATTTCGGGCAATCAGGCAACCTTTGTGAGTCTATTCGTTTTTAAAAATTCATTATTCGAGTTAATATCTAAAAGTTTTTTTGGAAAATCTTAAGTAGAATTGTGGACCTGGAATAAAATTTCGATGATTTGGCCTTAGTTCTGAGTCGAGATTGTTACTCTTGATTCACTTTAGTCATTCATCTTAATTTGAGTAAGAATTATAAATTAAGAGTTTAGTGTTCAAAGTATGACTTGACATTTTTTGGATCCTTATGGGAGGGGTTTAACCCCCAAAACCCACCCGTATCTTCGGTAAAGTTACCTCAAAAACCGTTGGCTACAGCTCAAAAGAAGACAATTTGGCTCTATTTTTTCACTGGAAAAAGTTTAAAAATGAAAATCAGTCAAAAATGACAAGCTCTGATATTTGATTGAAGATTTATTAAAACGAATGGTTTGATCAGTATTTTTGCTCAAGACACGAGATCGTACATGATTAGTTAAATAGTAGGTATAATAATTTGTACTATTTTTTTTAATGAATTGAGATTTCTGGATTTGTTAATCTTCTTTCATAAGCATGTTTATTTATCGACTTTTTTATAATCCAAAATAATTATGTCTAACCTTTTGGTAAAAACTAAGCCTAGCTTAATTGGAAAAAATACATTTAATTTATTATTTATTCTAGATATTTCAAGAATAGATTGAGTAAGTTCACTTTTGAATTCTTTTAAATATTAAGTTTGCAACTGTTGGATTTTTTTTACCTACATTCCTATTCTGCTATTCGACATTCAGCATTTGTTCATGTATTCGAGAGAAAATTTTGAACTTACGTTTTCACTACCTAGCGATCTTCAAATGTAATATCAAGTCATATGACAAATAGAAACTGCCAATGATTCAGGTTTTTAAAATTGAAAGTTTAATCTACTCCTGTGACTGATTCTTTGCCCAGAAAAGGTAAAAAAATTAATAAAACATGCCTAAATCAAATAAACCTTGTTACGTACTTACACTTCTTGTTTATCATTTTATCACTATGGATACGGTGCATCGCGAATAACTGATTAAAAATTATTCACGTGCCAACGACAAGCCACCGAGCGTCTCCATCAGAATCATCATCGGAAGAGTACTAACACCTCCCCAAGCCAGTAGTGGCTGGAAGCTCATCAAAAATTAAAGTCAGGTTTTTCATGTTTGCTTTAATTTTCACTTTTTGGTAGCGCTGAATGTAACCAACCTTAATACGCCCTGAGGGTGGTTGCGGGATCAAGGCAAAAAAAAATCACAGATAGGACAAATGCAAATTCATAAGGTGGGTGTTGGTGGGAAATGTGCTTTCGGAAAAGGCCTTTCCCCAACGAGGCCAGAAACATCGACACATGGTGCAATAAAATCTCGCCGTAAAGAGGACTTTTTATTATTTTCATTTGGATCAATAATTGAAAGTTTTCCACCACCGAGTGGGGCGAAGAACGGAGGCTTGGCTTTCTTTCTTTTTATCCTTGGTTTTTTCTTTGCGCTGCTTGGGGGAGGATGGGTGGAAAAATGCTTTCTGAACGGCAGAGGATGAGGGATGAAAGTTTTGCTGGAAAAGCTGCGCCGGCGCTCTCGGAAATTGTGTCAACTGAATTTTCGTTCTAGGTTTCCCGCTGCGGGTGTGTTTGTGTCATTGTGCGTTGAGAATGATTAGAAAATCGATACGAGCCTTGCGCAATTTCACCGAATACAAATACATGGAAGAACTCGCGTATACGTACGATCGACTTCGGAAAAGCTCCGATGAGAAGTCACATTTCCAGTTCGGGTAAAAGGAGAAAATCAAGTTTTCCAACTTCGGTTCACCGAATTTTCCTTCGAAAGAATTTTCGCTGTTATATAACAGAGCAATCACTCTTCGGGGAAGTTACATCTGTATTGAGGTCATTCCGCCACACACTGGATAGGGTTCATTGTATTGGTGCGGTTCATCAAACGGTCAAAACAAGGACGAGGGTACGGTGTAATGTACCATCTACAGCATAAGCATTCGCTCCAGAGCGACTCGATTCTTCACGTTTTTCACACGCCCACCTCCCCCTAAAGTTGACCTACTTTTCATCGCAAGAACATGTTGCGGGTATGTGCCCTCAAAAGTAGAGAAAAGCACCAAATGGGTGTCGAGGAGAAAAGCGAACAAAAAAAATCCTATCAACGATCCTCAGCAGCGACAATTTGACGACGACGACGACAACGACTACACAAAAGTTTTGTAGAAGAGAGAAGGTCTAATTTTGGAATGTCGCCCCTTTATTATCACTCCCCATCCATGTGGAACTATCCTACGAAGGGACCGAAGGAATTTCTACTCTTGGAAAGAATTTCCAACGGGCAAGGGCTTTTGTGAAACCCTTTTTCGAAGTTTTATTTTGAAGACTTATTCATTTTAGCTTTCCTCAGCAAATATTTACTGCTTTTACTCACAAGAAAATTTGTTAGTCGATCACGAAAACATTAAGTAAACGACAAATTGTCAATCAATCAATTTTTACGAGTGAGTTCAGTCCTAAAATTTTCACCCCTAGAAATTTTAAAACTTAAAATTTATTTCTTTGTATTTGTTTCTCTCTTTCGTTAACATTAAAAAACTTTTCAAAATTGATTTTTTCATATAAAATCACGTCACCTAATATAAACTCAGAAGTCAGAACAATGGCTGTAGGAACGTGGGGAAGGAGGTTTTGGGGGTTAAACCCCCCAATTTCCTCTATTGGGGTCCATCAAAAGCAAGCCATGTATTCTACGTCACACTCAAAATTGGTTATTCTTTATCAAATTTTGATAAGGTTATTCGATAGTAACAATTTGACTCAGAACTGATGTCAAAACCTCGAAAACCAATCCCAGATTCAGAATTCAGCTACAATTTTTTTCAAAAATTTCTCACTTTTTGATAGGAATTCATTTCTGAAACTTAAAAATAAGATTAAACTCATTTTAGAGATTCTGGTCCCTTATAATCAAAATCGAAATTGTATTTGTGTTTTCATATTTAGGATTATGAATTTAGAATTGTTGATTTTCGGTTCGAATCATCATTAAAAATTGAAACAAAAAGCTGTGTTTGAGATCGCCGTTTAAATTTGATTATAAATTTTCTTCAAAAATTTATCCATGATTTCCAAAACTCAAACGCATCTTTTACATTTCGATAGTAATTTTCCGTATATGAAAAAAAAAACTGAGAAATCATTCTGAGTTTTTGGTTTTTAATCAGATTCGCAGTTCCGAATAAACGAATTTCAAATAAAAAATCAGATTCAGAGTTTATGAACTTCATTCTAATGCAAAATTTAATATAACAAAGTTTCAAAATAGCGATATAGATTCTTTAGTCGATTTTTTTTCTTTTTTTTTTAGATTTGCAAGTCGGATTAGAAAAACATTACAGAAATAAAGGATAATCATTGAAACCCAAAACATCCGAATTATAATTATGGTTTCATGATTGAGAGCTCTGAAACTAATTTCAATTCTTGGCTCATATTTCTAAATTCAGAAACCGTTTTTATGTGCATTTAAAAAAACGTATTAAAACGTTTTAAAATTCAGATTCAGATTTAGCTCGTAAATGAGTTCCACAATCAAAATAAAATTATCAAGATGACTAGTTCGATAAGGAATTTAAATTGCAAGAGATCGTAGGCTTGTAATTCCGATTGAGTATTTGATTTTATATTAAAACCCAAGTCAGTACGTTTGAACAATTCAGCCGAAAATATTAAAAAAATTAAATAGAGTTCATTTTGCTAGTTTCGTCTTCTAAAATACTTATTAAAAAAAACCAACAACGAGAATGGATTTTTAATGATAAGTAATTGATGATAGATAAACATGTTTCTTCTTTTAAAGAAATAGCAAGGTATTCCATTTCTTGTGGCGTATTTTTCAACATTATTAATAATTCCGATTTTTCAAGAACCAAATTTCAAATAAAAATGTCTAACATGAATCGAATTTGCAGAGATCCGATTGGAACCGCAACATTTTAATCCTTAACTTTTATTCAAAAATGGGATTTAGATTTTATTTTAGAATTTTTTTTTTTCTAAATTGAAGGCTTTCTAAAAAAAAATAGTAAGTTGAAATCGAATAAGAAATATTAAGCTTGTCAGATTACCCGATTTTATCCAGACTTGCCAGGATATTAGTAAAAAAATGGGAAAGGTTTGGCACGGCCAGGTTGTCCAAATTTTTTTGAAATATATCCTGATTTTGTCCGGATTCATTCATTTTTTTGTTTTGAAAAATCAAACGAAAAATTCAAATTGCATTATTAGAATTGTAAATTTTGACTCCTAAAAATGAAAATGTTCAAGATAGAACTGTTAGAAAATCATAATCGATTTTTTTTTGGGAAAATGCAAAACCATTCAAAATCTGGCTATGTTTTTTGATGGAAAAATAATGATTCAAATGCATTTTTTCTTGATTTTCGTTTGATAGTTTCTGTAGCCCAGATACATGCAGGAAAACATCAGGCAATCTTAAGCTAAGTTGACCAGATTTTATAGCAAAAATTATGATTTCAACAATCGATGGAAGTAAGTTTCCTGTTATGTTACCCAAGGATTTTTTATACAAATTCTTATCATCTTTTAAATGACTTTAGGATGTATTTTCAAAAGTTTCTCTTCAACAAGATAGATTATATATGTAAAGTACTAAAAAATTAATAAACAAATAGTATTTAAAATTAATATTTAAAATTTTTATGTTCTTGCATTGCTTGAGCAAAAATAACAAAGAAAAAAAAGATCAGCAACAATTTTTTTTTTAAAGTTAACCGAAAAGCAGGAAATTTGTAATTTTTGACAAATTTGTGATGCCACAATGGCCGAAACGCATAAAATCACCAATTGCAGTAGTTTTTGGTTATTTTTTAACTAAAATTTTACATATTTTTTCCTGTCAACAACACCAGATTAAGGGAGGCCTGGCCCTCCGGCCAGAGTGGGAGGAGGAGGAGGAGGAGGGGGGGGGGGGGGGGGTTGGCGAGGGTAAAAAAGTTTTACTTTAATCAAACTACTTAAAGTTCTAGATCAAGGGAAATAAAACTAGAAAATTTTAATAAGAACACCAAACGGGGCCCCCTGAAATAATATCTCGAATGGTTTCACTGTAATATAAGGATAATAAATTTAGATAAAACATGGATACACCTAGATAAATAAAACTGAGCACAATTTGAATTGTCCGTTTTTTTTCAATTTGAAAAAAAAACATCTAAATATAAACTTTTTTCAACATATTCTGGCAACCGTTGATTGCTTTACTTGTCCATTTTCTTTGAAAACCTGGGCATTAAACCGCTGCAAGCTCTGTATGGAAATTTCAAATTCTTAAATTTTTACACTTCCCACAATTTTTTTTGGTTGTTTTTGCTGCCAGAAATAGTAATAAATTTTTTGGAAGCATTCCATCCAATCCTGGAAATTTGTATGGGAAAACGAAATTTTTCATTAAAAAATTGCCAGATATGTATTGAAAGTTGCAAAAAATATGATTTTGGATGAAAAATATTTCTTGATTCTTGCAGTATATTCTATGTGAACAAAAACGCAAACCTAACTTGTACCCCAGAAAAGATAGTCTATGTTATTCAAAATTTTATTTTTCAAAATTATCTACTTTCTTTTTTAGCGGTTTTGACTGCTTGTTTGAAAGCTGTGTAGCCGTGTAATGACAAAAAAAATATTTCAAAAAACTACATTGCAAAGCCTGGAAATTTATTGATTCATAAAACTTTTACAAAAACATTTCATAAAATTATTAAAAGCTCTAGCAAGCAAAGTCTGCCATTTTGAAATACTTTTCCATTTACTCAGATTTCTTATATTGAAATGGTTATAACTTGTTTCACGAAATGTCCGGCTGTCATGTTAGCAAAAAATGAAGCTTAAGAATAGTGAAAACTTAAAATCAAAGACAAACTTCATTTCAAGTTTAGTTGAATTTTCTAGTCAACTTAATGAGCAAAAATTTCTTTTTACATATAAATTTCCATACCAAATTGAAACGTGTTGCGCTAACTCAGGAATCAACCAAATCATCTTAAATTTTACACTGATTTTTGGTGACCCAAAGAATATCAAAAACATATGTGAACAAAAAGTCATTGGGCATGTTGAAAAAAATCCGGGAATCTGTAATTCTTACCCTATAATAATTAATACTTCGCTTTCTCATCATTATTGAATAAGGAATATATTTTAGGAGATTCATTTATGTCATTACAATTTTTATGCTGATATGATATATTCTTCAAAGAAAAATTATTAGCCTCAACTTTTTTTTTGCGTTTCTTGTTCTTTTAAATGCTCCACTCCACATCCGAAAGAGTTTTGAAAATTTACACAAGGCCCCAAAATTAACATTTTTCCAAGATGCACAGAATTTAAAAGTTAATTTTTGATGAATTTGGGTGCCCTTAATCCTAATTAGAAATATCATTTTTTTCCGTCATGTTTTATTCTTAATCAACTCTTGAAAGTAGGTAAAAATCATTTGGAAAATTTCTGCACTTTTCTGAAAAAACTAAATAACATTAAAAAAAACGATTTTAAACATTGATCAACTTTCTCGAAGATCGCAAGAAATTTTGACTTCTGCGAAAACAATCTGAAGTTGTATTTATTTGGTTTACATTTACCTACTCTGTTAAATACGGGAATTTCAGCGAGTATTTAAAGAAGGAACCACATTTAATGTCGAATATTTTTGGAAATAGAAGAAAAAAATTCAGTCTTTAACAAATTTGTGAATATTACAAAACTTAAGGGTTACTTACATTAGTAATGTCAGAAATACTTGTTCATATATTTTCAAATTTTAAAAATCGTAGAATTTAACTTTTTGAATCATTGTATATAAATCTGAAGTAAAATATTGGTGTTTGATTGAATAGAAGATAAAAAAAAAACAAATTCAGAATAAGTTTTTGATCATTCTTGAGGTTGGTTCATCAGTTATCAGATACTGATTTCATTAAAATCTGATTCATTTTTAAACTAGTAATACATATCACCAGAAGTAGATTTGAAAGACAAAATCTGACAGAAGACTCGAGTTCAGGAAGTCAGAAGCTTCCAAATCAATCATTAGATCATAGCAACAAAAAAATTTGTTTAATTTTGTTAATAAAATTTTAAAATTTTTATTCTAAAATGTTGAAAAACTAATCTTTTCCATTAACATTGTTTCTTCTGATTTTCAAACAACTTATCCGAAATGTACAGTTCCACTTTTTTTTTTTTAACGTTTTCTTTGTTTCCCAATCCTGATTTTTTGTGTTCTGAAAACATAATCTTCTTTAGAGCCTATAAATATATTTTTTTATTAAAAGAAACATTGTGTGTACCTGTTGTCCCTTCCAAGAATGATTATCTAAATTATCGGCGACAACGTATTAGATCTTAAATTTTTCTCTTGTATTTGGTGTTCCATTTTTTTATTTCTTAATTTTATTTTAATCGATCTTGTTTATAATATGTATATCAGAGGTTCTGAAAATAATTAGAAGTTGCACCAACTTAATTCGTATTTGCTTTGTTTTTTCAGTATTTACAGAAAAACTTGGAATTCCATTTATTTATCAGTTTCTTCATGATCATACAAGAAATCAATTCCCAAACTAGGCTTTGTCAGTACATATAAGTGTCCAAAGATGAATTGAACATGTTTTATTATATATATATATGAAGTTTGTATTGTGAACTACAAAGACAAGTGTTTTTTACGTTTTCAATTTATCAATTATTTCCGAAAAAAGAATTGATTTGGAAGTTTTATTCTAATTCATTTTGAACCGTTACAGAAAAATAATTATTCAATTAAACTGGTTTGAGGGTCATAAGTAGGAAAATGGTTAAAAAAAATCAATTTTCTTATTTACTGTGATACATATTCAACGACTGACTTCTTAATGGAAATCCAGACAGGAAGTCGTTTCAACTTTAATTCCTAAGTAGCTTTCAAATTTCATATTTAATTTATCTTCACTTGTTTCAAAATCAAAAATGCAAAGGTATTCATTCATTTTGTTCTAAATAACACTTATCAGGGCCGTAAGAAGAACTGAATCATCGGGGGAGGAGGTTTGGTGATCTATTTTTTCCGATGAAATTTTTGCTCAATTTAATACTGTTTGATTATTCATTTTTAGTTCTTTTACATAAATAGTTTTTCGTGTTAAACATAAACTTTTGAGAAAACATCCTAAAATCTTTCAAATGATGATAAGGATTTGTTTATTTATTTATATATTTATTAATTTTATATATAAAAAAAAATTAGTAACAAAATAGGAAACATACTCATACTAAAATTTGCATCAAAATCTGGGGAACTTAGCTTAAGATTTCCAAAAAATCTCCCGCACGTATCTGTGCCGGGCAAATCCGGACTGTTATATTTAAACCTAGTAAAGTTCGCGCGTTCTATTTCAAAATTTTCAAACCAAAGCCCTAGTAATATCCGGGAGAATTTGACAAAACTACAAGAACTATTCAACAAAAATTAAGAAGAAAAACATTTGAATCAAGATTTTTTCACCAAAAAGCGTAACAAGGTTTGGAATCGTATTTGAGGCTCCCAGAAAATTGTTTATATAAATCTAGCTTGAAAGATTCCAAAATATTCAAACAAGTCCGGGTAATCAAGCCAACTTAATTTTGCTTTTTTGATTTGAACTAACAATAAGTTTTTTTTTTTAAGAAAGCCTTCAATTTCAAAAAAGACGTTTTGCCATGAGACGGTATACTGTGGAATTAATAAATAATAGCTCTACTATTTTTTTTTCTAAAACAGTACATTTTGCAAGTATGATTTGATAGGATGATAGATTGGAAAAGCCAAATATTTGCAGGAAAGAGAATTTAAATCGCTGATAAAACATCTTTTTTAGGAAATTATCATTTGTTAAAGGATTTTCATCCCCCTTTTTATTTTGATTATATATATTTTTGAATCAACTTGTCATAACTAATCATCTTTCAAAAGCATTTAATGTACGTGAAAAGATACATAAACCTTTCACTATGAACTCTCTCAAACTATGTCCAAGAGACTATATGTTAAACAGGTAATTATTTAAAAAGTTTATTTAAAAGTCCAAGGTCGAAAAAGTTAGTTTTCCAAACTCAAACAGCTGTAACTTTCTTTTTTTGTGAAGTTTCAACTAGCAAAAGAAAGTCTATCATTTTTTTATGTACAATAAAAAATGCAATCAATATTTTATCTCAGTATGGACCGTAATTTCTATCGTGTGCATAAAATTTATGAGCCATGATAAAAGATTGTATCTTAAAATTCCATGAAACCAATGTGAAATATTGATGAAATATTTTTTTAAAGATAACTATATGAGAGAAGCTAATTTGAAAAAAAAGTGCTACCTTAAAATTAATATAAATTTTCCATTTTTTAGTGTATTGTTTTTATTCATCGATTTCTTCCAAATCGGAAATGATAACCAACGAAACTAAACGCAATTTTAATGACTCATCAATAGGTCATTATCCTTCCGAACGTCGTCGTTGTTATTCGTTTGGTTTTAAAGTTACGTGACCACATTGATTATCCTCTTCCCTGCCCAGGTGGTGGACCAGAACTAGGTCAGTCAGCAGCAGAGATGCTAATCAATTCAATTTACCATGCATTCCCTCAACCAGATTTAGATCCACAGCCAAGAACAAAGACGATGGAAATAATCAACCGTGACAATTCCCCCGGAAGGCTCCCCAGCTCTGGTTGACTGGCTCCATACAAAGTATACACTTGGAGAAGAACCCGCGATGTGTTTCGCAAGGCAAAAATCACAAATTACCTTCAACAACTAGAATAAATTATTCAAAATCACGCGTCGTACACTTGGAGTTTTTTTCTGCTGCTGCTGCTGCTGCTGCTGTTTCTGTTTTTTGACGTGATTCGATCGGGAAGAGGGGAATTATTCAGTGGAATTATTCAAAAAACTCGGGCAGAAAAAAATTGTTAAACAAAATAAACCGAGCAAAAATAACTACAATAACCGTCCAGGTAATCAGATGCAGGCATGATGTTGGCGATTTATTTAGCTCTTGCAGGCATCCGTGGATAATGATATTAAAATTTTATCGATTGCTTCCGAACAAGCTGCTGCTGGACCGGGTCCAGGAAACAATGAACCGAGAAGCGCTTGCTGACTCGTTTTGGGTAGAAATTAAACTGACTCAGCTTTTAGAGTATGGTTCTTTCAAAATGCATCCATACTACTGGTCAAAGGTTATTTTTCATAAGTTGTTCACCCTGGTAGTATTTACTTTTGATTAATTTTGATCCTTGAGACAACGAGTATCATCCTGATCTCGGTCCTGACCCGGAGCCTGATCTCGATCCCGATCTTCGTCCTGTCTGCTTGCTGCTTCTCGCTGCTAATAGTTTTTTTTTGTCTTCTTAAGGTTCCAATTAACTATTGCCCAATATTTTTCGATTGATGAAGTTCTGGTGTGTTGGGAGGGTTCTTATTCATGGGCACGACCTGAATGTTGTTAGCGGAATACCACTCCATGACCTTTTTCCCGTAACGGCAGGATGCCAAATCCAGCCTAGACAGCACAGACAAGTCAAGTTTCTTCAGGAAAGGCAGCAAACGCTTTGGAAGACACGTAAATATTGGTTTTGCAACTGCGGACGTCGTAGGGTTTGTTTACGAATAAAGCCTTTCAGTTGAAACCAATTTAACGATGTTTACAAACGAACTCACTGAACCTCCCCGTGCTCTCCTCGCCTACTTGCAGTCAAAGTCAGTAAACCTTGTGTCCTAATAACCTTGGTTGCAAAGAAAATGTCGCTTAACAAGCCACAGGTACAGGTAACTTGCCAAACGAGATATTTCTCCGCAAACTTTGATTGTTTAACATGCTTGAAATGTCTGCCTTTTTCTCTTTCCGGTTGCTGTATAATAATCTCATTCAGGAAGCTGTCTGAAATCTGCCTTGGCGTAGGTTTCGTCGCCAATTACCACGCAATCAAACTTCGTCAACAATGTCGTATACAGCTTCCGAGTTCTTGTTTTTGCCTTTAAGTCTAATAAGTCGATAGTCCGGATCATTTGTGCATGCACGGTTGTTGACGATATTCCCAACTTATTAGCGACATCTCGAACGAAGAGATTGGAGTTTCGCTTGAAAGTGCTAGCCAATCTTCTGTTGGCACTGCGGCCCCCAGTTTTCGATGTCCCCCAGATCAAGGCTTCTTGGTTGTCGACAAGCGTTCCCCGGTTCCCCGAACACTTCTATTACTTTGGTGATGGTTTATTTGACCACATTCAATGGTTTTGTCATTTATACGTGCGTGTAGTTTGGATTTTCATGACACATGTACAACATTTTGATGCGTAGCTTCTCTTGTTTGGGCGCCATTTCGATTATAAGGGTTCTAATGTCAAAATCCAAAAAGAAGCACACATACCTACAAAATTTGGGGTGTTCAGTTTTTTTTTTATATCAATGATTAGTAAAAAAAATACGGCGTATTTGAACTTACCACTTATTGATCCGAACACCCTTTATTTTTCCCCAGTCAGTTCACTAATGGATTCATGAACTTCAATCCGCTCTACTGTCGTTCTAAGCAAAATTGACCCGATGTGAAAAACGTGGAAAAAACGCGATTGACATTTCAGCTAAATTTCCAACTTTTCTATCAAACTCAAAATTCACCGACAGTTTTTTCGCAGTGAATAGTTCAAGTTAATCATCTTGCAATGTTTTCTGCCAAAAAAAAAAACAATTCTTACAACAAACGGAAAATTACTGCCAAACATGTCCTTTGCGTAGAATCAGAATTGTTACACATCTATACTTTTTTTACGTTGAACCGTAAATTGAGAAATACGTTGCTCTTTGTTTATAAAAATGTATAGTTCGATCTTGTAAGTGGTGCCTACTGAAAAATGTTGGTGAACATTTCTTTAAGTAAATCACTAAAGGCTCCTCGCTCCTCTCACACCCATTATTTTAGTATTCTTTTTGATGAATAACAAAATATACAACACATCTCAAAAGATTTTTTTTATGAAATTTCATTTTTCTTAGAATTTTCTGTAGTGGAACATGCTTGCGTAGAAATTCTCAGTTGATGTCAACAAATAAAGACTGGTTCAGAACAAAGTACACTTGTTTGTAGTTTTACACTAAAAAGACCGTTTGTGAAAATGTGAAAATGACATTTCAAAAATCTTGGGCTAAACGTTAATTTCCTTTTTCATATCTCCTAGTGCTGGTAACTATTACTGATTACTGGTTACTGATTACTGAGTACTGGTAAGTATTACTGATTACTGGTGATTTCAAAAAGTTTCGCAACAAGCCCTTTCTTTTGACATTTCCCTCGAGGTTTTCGAAAATTCACCATTTTCAGTTACTTTTCTATATTTACTAGTTCTGGTAACAGTGGTTACTATTAGAAGTAACTATAACCCTCCCTATTTAATCTTTCTAATTCCACCACAAACTCTTAAATTTGACGTTCCTACCGAGATTTTCGAAAATTAACAATTCATAACCAAGCAACCAAAAGTAACATATTTACTTGAATGAAGGCATTGAAAGTTTCATAAAGGCTGACAAAGAGAATCAACTAACCAATTCCCTTTAGTGAACTTTATGTACTCATTAACGAACTTGAAAGTTGCAAAAGTGATTAATACGTACGTTTTATGTGACTTGTTTCGCTCAATTCCCATGTGTGAACTATATGTACTCATTAAGGAACTTGAAAGTTGCAAAAATGATCTGTACATACGTTATACGCCACATAGAGGGCACAAACTGCTCAAAACGGGATTTGGTAAGTCACAAAAAGTGCATTCATGTGCTTTCAAAATAAAGTCACCACTTCGAGTTTCAGTGTCAGTTAGAACAACATCTAGGCGTGGTCTTGTGGTAGCGTGATCGATTCTCACCACGAAGGTCGGATTTCGATCTCCAAGCCGGGCAAGTTTTATTTCAATAAGTAATTTAGTAATTGAGTGACCATTCTGATGCGATACATGTAATAAATGTAGGAAAAAGGCAATTGAGCAATTAGGCATCATGGCGGCACCGGTGCAGAACATAGTAAATAATCAAGAGACGGTGATATGAACCGAAGCCAAGGGTTCAGTTGAGATAGAGAGCGATTTTTTGCTCATGTTGTGACTTTTTAGAAGCTGAATTAAGATGCCGCTTGAAGCTGAATAGAAGATCATTAAGACTTGTTTTGGAACTTGAAAGTATCAATAAGAACTTAAATTTTGAGCTGCAAAGAACGTACTTCATATCAATGATGAGGTTGGGTAAGCGTATTTGTACCTGTTTTATGGGACTTTTGGTTGCTAGGGTAGTTACTATTTCATGGATACTTATGCCGGTCATTATTACAAGTAATTTTAGTCCTTTAAAACCATTCTATATATCTCTCAAGACGGAACCACCAATTAAACGTTTCAATAATTTTCTTCATCTTCAGTTCAAACTCTTTCAGTAGTTCGCAAATAAAAATAGGAGCTTAACTAATTTCTAGCGGTACTAGTAGGAGAGAGTGGGGTTACGTGGGCCACTCTAAATATCCCATCTGTGTGTTGGAAAATTCAACAAAATGTGTACCGTCAAACGGGGCATCATGCAAAAGCAGGGTTAGATGCAACATTTGTATACCACAACATTCATTCAGTTTTTATTTCAATATATTGTAATAAAGCTATCATTGCACAGTGGTGCAGAACATCAATCTAGCTGTACGAAATTAATAGCGCCCAGGGATGAAGAGATAGGGGAAGAGGGGGCATAATGCCCACGTAAAGAAGAAATCCTTGTTTTAGAGTACATTTGAAAAGATAAACTTTACTGTTCGATTGTGTTTGGAAGTTTGAAATGTTTTTTTGTCGAAATCTGATAGTTAGAATAATTGGAAGGTAAAAAAGGCCACAAATTTAATGAAGTTTGAAGAATAGGTTGAAAATTGGATTTCAATTTCAGTAGGGGCATAATGCGCATATGTGTGTACCCAATCGCGCCGTTTAACGTTTAATAAGTGTTTATTGATTCAAGTGCCTCCAAAAGTGTTTGCCAAGTAAAAACACTTCTATTCTACTTCACAGATGGGAAAATGTATTGCTACGCGCAGTGCTGCCAGATATATCGAAATTCTTGTGAATAGTTCATTAAATCTATATTAAATTTAGGAATTTAAAATATATTCGTTTATATTCAAGTTATGTTTTCCAAAACAACATAGAAATATCTTTAAAATTGTTTTGATGAAACTGCATACAAATTTATACAAATATGAAACATGCTTAAAGATTAACGGACATGGCGCGTTTTGCCCCACCTAGACATGTTTATTAAAAGTCGTTCAAAATAACAGAAAAAATAATTGAGTAAGGAAATTTTTCAATTTGTAATGATTTTCAAGACCAATGTTCATAATTGTAACATATGTCAGATAATTTTTTTTGCCGATAGATGCCGCAATTCCTTACGAAAGTCAAGGCACAAATTGCAAGTCATATGGCTTGAAAAATATTTTTGGATTTTTGCAGAGATTTATCGCAAATTTGATGCTAATTTTTTGAACAAAAGTTTTCTGCCGTTAATTAGAAGGGAATAACGTAAAGAAATGTTAAAATAAGTGTATAATTAGCCAGATATCGCAGTGGAGCGTTTTGCCCACAATGGGCATTATACCCCCAGTTCCCCTAGACATTTGATGTCTTCAGCAACATTGTTCAGTTTTACATGGAGCATATTCCAGTATAAAAATTTTTGCCGAGGGGTCCACCAATAGCGAGATAAAAATGCTAACTTTTTTGCTTTTCATTTTAGGGCTTTGGTGTCTTCGACAAAGTTGTTTATCTGATCAAAATACATAAGTTTGTACAGTATGTCAAAGTCCTATCACATCACTCTCAGGAGTTACAGTCAAAGTAAAAAAAATCTCATGAAAAAACAGTTTTTTGAACCTGACACGTTGTAGATTGGATAAAAAGGTTCGCTGTCTTTGAAACAAAGTTGTGACAAGCCACGATCTACAATTGTCTCATACATTATGATGGGTTTAAAAATTGCTGAAGCTCTACAGAAAGCATTTAGTGTATTTTAGTGGCAATTTTGGAAGGCTCCTCCATCGAAAAGTGCACATTTTCGCAACAACCCCTTTTTTGTGATTATTTTTTATGATAAGCGGAATAATTTCCATTTGAAATTAGCGGGGAAATCAGTGGAACTAGGAGAGTTTTGAAAAGAACAAATTTTTGCATTTTTCGATGCCGTAAAAAACTTTACCCAGTATGAGGGATTGTTTTAATGATTTTTTTTAAATAACTTTTTTTTGTTTCATTTACCTGTCTGGGGCAAAATGAAATGAAAATCAGGATATGGATTGTTTTGCATTAACCGTTTGTTGTTAACAAATTTCATCCATCCTAAGATTTATTTTCATGATTTAAGCTAATACAATATTTGTAGTACATTTTACCCCTAAATGTATGCAGCAAATTTACCCTTTTTCCTTCAAACATTGATGACAGAAAAATGTAAAATTCAATTCGAACAAAACAAAAAACACTGCAATTGGTGCTTTATGCGTTATGACATCAGAAATGTATCAAAAACTATAAATATTCAAAGGTTTTCATTTGATTTTCATTAATAACAGAGTTTGTTGCAATTTACCCCTTTTTCCTAGTAGGGTGAAAATCGCATGTTTTTGAAAACTCAAAAATAACTGGTATAACCAATAATTTTTCTAACTACGTCAATTTGGTGTCCCATGAACCTTATAACTTTTGATGTACAAGAGGTGTGATTATCTGTAGGCATTAAGATTTTAGAAGCCATTAAAGTTGAAAAGTGTTGAATGTTGCCCCAGTTGACGGTATTAAAGATCTTTTTTCATCATTTTCAAATGTTTCCATCATGAACAAAATGTATTAAAAATAATTATTCCAATATGTCAATCGTTGAGGAATGATATGAAGTTATTAATACCTCATTTTCAGAGCGTAGATCAACTTTAAAAATTTTTAGACAATTTTTTGAAAGTTTTTATAGTAGATATACCAAGTTTTTGATCTGAATGAATCGTTGTCACAATTTAGCAGATGTATTTTAAATTTATCCAAAATCTATTTTTTATACTCAAAAGGTTTATTTTGTAA
The DNA here is from genome assembly GCF_029784155.1 of Uranotaenia lowii. Taxonomy (NCBI): domain Eukaryota; kingdom Metazoa; phylum Arthropoda; class Insecta; order Diptera; family Culicidae; genus Uranotaenia; species Uranotaenia lowii. Next base: position 148,697,612 of record NC_073692.1, read on the forward strand.
AAAAATATAAAATTTTTCGTTTGAAAGTATGCTTTGACTAAGGGTTGAGGCAAACTTTTAGAATCTAGAACATTAAAAATGAGAACAAAAAAAAAGGAATATAGCAAAAAATCACAATCTTCTTCCATAACTCAATTTGCTTCCTTTTGACAAAGTTGAAGCGTCTATGAATCAATGATCAAGTGTCCTTGAATAAAGGATCAAGTCCCCATCACAATTTTTTCACACTACGAAAATGCTTCTAATTCATTTACGTAATCGACGATCATTCTATAATTTTTTCTAATTACATGCATTCAGAATCTGTAAATTACAGTGAGATTTAAAATTTTTCGAAAAGATATGATGAAAATAAGAAAATGTGATCAAATATCCCCATTCTCTCCTCAAATAACCCATTTACACTTCTCACGAAAATAAATATGAAAAATCTGATTTCGTCAATGACTTAACATGATGAAATATTCGCGGTTAAAAACTGGGGAATTGGGATTCAAAACAGTTCTGCAAGGTTTTAAAGGTCAAGTCCGGCTGGAATTTCATCTTTCAACCATTTCCCATCGATTCCAGCATGTTACACATGCTAGTTATGTTGCGTTTTTGAGTTATTGATAATATAAGTTTTTGTCACGTTCATTTTCACTTGAACTGTAAACCGGGTTTAAGTTCGAATCGGTATGCAAAAATATGAGAGCAAATTTGTTGTTGATGAGTATGAGTACAGTGGTGGATGAAAATCTCTCAAACGGGTGTTTTTATCGGCAATTTCTATCGAAGGATAGCGATTTTTCGATTCCCTGATTGATGCACAAAGTGACGATATTTTGCTGCCATTCTAGCTTAAAAAATGTCCGTTATGACGTCATGGTGTTGAAAGTAGTAATTTTACTTATTCACAGTAGCTTAACTTTTTACTTCAGCTTACTTGTACGCTTAGTGAATATTTCTAAATAGCTGATGGGTTATCTTTTTCCCTGAGCATATGTTTTCGATTTTTTTTCTTGAACTTTGAAAAATCGAAAGGAATATATAAAAAGCAATTTCTGTGGGTGTGTTTGTTTGTTTGTTTGTCCTCTATAGACTCAGCCGTCTTAAAAGCTAGAGGCCTGAAATTTGGCATGGATGCTTATTAAGACCAGGAATGATGAAAAATGTTTTCAGATTTTCGGATGGCCCCTTCTGAAGGGGGTCGTCCATAGAAGACAAATATTGTTTTCTCGATATTGACGTTACTTTTCGTCGGATCGTGTTGAAAATTTGCACATGAGTGTATTGAAAGACAAGAAATCGATTTCAGATGTCAAATTTTGTGTAAGGGATCGGCCAAAGGGATCGTCCATATTAACTGTTCGCTGTTTTTGCGATATTTACGTTACATACATTCAGATGAAAACTTGTACACGATGGTTTTGAGTAACGTGCAATCGATTTAAGCTATCACATTCAGTGCAAGGGGCCGGCAAAAGGGGTCGTCCATATTCACTGTCCAGTATCTTACTGATATTGTCGTTTTTATACATCGGATTGGGATGAAAATTTGCACATAGGAGTTATTAAGGACACACAACTGATTACACTTATTCAAACTAAAATCAGGGGTCGGCCAAAGGGGTCGTCCATATTAACTATTCACTGTTGATGCGATATTGTAGTTATTATACATCGGATTCAGACGAAAATTGGTACAAGAGAGTTTTGAGAGACGAGCAACGGATTTCAGGTATTAAATTCTGTGTACGGGGCCGGCAAAGAGGGTCGTCCATATTAACTTTTTAATATTTTTTGCTATATCGTCGATATTATACATCGGATTGAGATGAAAATTTGCACACGTTAGATTTCAGGGTTGAGCAATCGATTTCAGAAGTCAAATATTTTGCCAGGGGACGACGAAAGGGGTCGTCCACATAGATCAATTTTTCACTGTTTTTAGCAATATTGACGTTGTTATACAATGGATTGCATTGAAAATTGGCACACGGGAGTTTTGAGGGAAGGGCAATCGATTTCAGATATCAAATATTTTATAAGAGGCCACCGAAAGGGGTTTATCTTTATGGCAATAATTGTGTTGTTATGCAACGATTGAGTCGAAATTTTTACACGGGGTTTTTTGGCAAGGTCAATTGATTCCTGATTTCAAATTTAGTAGCAGGCGAGAGACAAATGGATCGTTCAATATTTTTGCAATTATTACTTAACAATGAATACAAAAGTGCATCTGGAAAATGCTTGGCAATTGACTTTCATGCAAACTGTTCATGACATATTCCAAGCGGAAAGCGAAACGGAGTTCGTATAGGATCAGCTAGTGTAAAAATAAAAATTTGTCTGAAAATTGTGTTTTAATTTGGTTACAAGCTTGAAAAGATAGTTTCTATCCATCTATGATTTTTAAATCTTGAAATGTTCGCATATTATGACATAAACCGATAAGGCCATAACATTAATTGACAAAGAAAACTTATGATAATTATTATTCATCATAAAAAGGTACAAGCTTTTCTGAACTACCTACTTTGCACAAAACGGTTGGGGAGTAAGAGAGATAAAGCGATTTTAAGCCAGATGTGTTGAATTGACACTCTGAACTAATAAGGAAATTCTTTTTCATTGAGTTTTCAGAAAGCTATTTTCGGTATTGATTTTTTTTATCTAGGCCATTTGGAATAGGTTTTAAAATGAAAAAATAATAATACGGATCTGCATACCAATCATGTTTACAAAAACAAATAGCAGAACTTTGTCAAGCAAAAAAAATAAATTTAAATATTAATAATTTACTACCTACAGCTATTATTTTCTCATGACTAAATATTTTCCGTATACTATTTTATTAAAGCATAATGGGCTTGTCATCCACGTTATTAGTCTTCCGCTCATTTTGGCCTCATAAAATAATCCGATGTAAATGTAAATTGTATCTCTGAATATTTTGTATCAATAAATTTTTATCGCGAGCTACATTTGATCCTCCCAATAAACACACCGGCGCGCTACAGTGCTCATCATTCCGAAGTATGCTGTTAAACTTTAAACAATTTATTACACGGGAGCATTATGCATTCAGGCACCTGCCATAAATATGCCTCATTCGGGAAATCCTCCTCAATCCTGGCACGAATCCTGCCGCGGCTCGTTGTCCTCATACCTTCCACACAGCAACAACAACAAAAACAACAACCACTATGGCATGCATACCTACTTACACAGAATGGAGTTTTCCCTCCCTTTGGCCCCTTCATCCCTGCCACACAAAAGCCATTCATCCATCGCTCGATAAAGGGAGCGGCCTGGGAAGCCATACTTACTACCTACCTACTACTAAAGTTAATCCAAACCTCGAAGTCAGTTTTTCCCCTCGAACGCGGATTTATGCTGCTAGTAGGTACTCCTTCTGATGCTTTCGTTATAGAGTCCACTAGCCCCCCAGTTGGGTGGTTCATGTTCTGGAAAACCCTACGCTGATATTGCCAGGAAATCAATCAATAAGCTGCATTTTGTTTATTTTTATTTTGTTGTTGACTTCCGTATGACCTTTCTTAACGGTTTGAACAAAATGAAGAATTTGCTGGATAGGGTCATATAGACCAGGATTACTATTTTGACTGTACCACCTTAAGCACCGAACACCGGAATGTACACGGTTACGGGAATAATGCTCCAGGTCGGTTGGCAACATCGGACAGCATATTCGCATAGCATTGCTTAGCTTAGTGTTGATACCCATAATATCTACATATCTCTCGGTATAGAGCATATCCTACACTGCGAATAGTAACAGCAGCAAACGGTAAGCAGCAAACGGCAATCACACTGTGCTCGTTTCCAACTTGGAATTGGTAAAACATAAGCTCGGTTTTCTGTTTTTTTTTCTTGTATGCTTTTTTTTTTTGCCTTCATTCCATCATCCAAAACTCGATAGTAGAACGGTCTCGCAGCAGCATGTTGACGGGATTTGATTACGCTGACGATGCGCAGGCGTATAGCATATTATGATAACACAGTGTGCTTTCTCGTCTGCCAGTTGGGCCATCATCATACCGAAAAAGGGCAGCATTCGATGATGATCCGGAGCGGACCGAAACAGACAGAGATACCACACTAACATAGTCCACATTCCGGAACGATATCAACGTCTCCCCATGATTGGAAGGGGTCTGGCAGGATGGAACCGATTTCAGTTAACATGGAATGCAGTGATAGATTTAGTGATTTTGTCACTTCTACCTTTAGTGGAATATTTTAAATTATATAGTTTAGATATACTGGCAGTTTAGATAGTTTGCAATAACAAATTTTTCCATTTAAAATTTCTATTTCAACAATCTAGTTTTAGAAGACATTAACATATATAAGGTTTTAAGTCTATGAAAGCGATCTCTGAGATTTTAATAATATTTGGGTTTGTTTGTTTGATTACTTTATTCAACGACCATTCAAAAACTAAGGTCATTCTGGTCGATATAATATTTTAGTAAATACCTACACATGTTTACATATGTATGTACATTGGAAAAAAAATAAATTGCAACTTTTCTCGGAATTCAAAAACTCTGTAAATATAAAAGTTTCTTTTTTGGTCAAAACGAACGACAGAATTTATACAGATTTTTCAAGTGAAATTATGGTACCTGGGTTTCGATTTTAAGTTTTGTACTGGAAAACGTGGAAACACGTGGAACACTCTAAGAAAATTAAATACCAGTACATGAAGCTCACTGAAAAAAATCTCTAGCTATTACTTTGCGAAGAACGGCAAAGCAGTAGGAATAGCTAGAAAATTGTTCACGGTGTCTTTCTTTGGACCTTTAAAAAGAAATAAATTGGCATCTCTGAAAATTTTCAAAATTATAGAGGTGACTTTCCCCTATCGAACGCACTTAATAATCCGGATAAAAAATCGATCAGGGGGTATAGAGATATATGTAACTCAACTTAAAATTACATTCTGCCATCAAAAAAAATGATCATACAGAACACACTTTTATTGCCGGGCTCTTGTTAATTTGCTTCAGTGTAGCCTGTTTATTTAAAGTCTATTTCTCGATAATTTTGAGTATTAACTAGCTGACCCGATGTGTTTTGCTACACTTTCCGAAAATAAATAAAATTTGTTAAAAAATATTTTGATTTTTTTTGTAGCTTTTAAACAAGAACTATACAGCTGGAGATGATTTCATCTTATTTATTCATATGACATCTTTACTGCGCTTTTGTAAGTTTCATGAATTTTTTAATTATGCCATAATGTATGTTTTGTTGGTATGGATTATCCGCTCTCTCTCTCTCTCGTCCAAAGTGGGAAGGGCACACGAACTTTTTTTTTCTTAAGCTTTTATTGTCTGAGGCTGCTCACGAACTTTCATCAAAATATTAATATTATCTAAATAACGTCACATGCAACATTTGGCTCCCCAGACAATCAGAAGTCGTATTTTATTTTACAGCTTATATCGTATAGAATGTTATTTAAACTCATTTTCGTATGTCTACACCTACAATGTGCGTCCCATGCATATTCTTTATCGTATTTCAATGCATTGCATAATTTTATTACGACAAGAAGAGAGGCTCGTATTTATGTACATATGAACTCGACCTTTGTGTACGACAATTCGCAAAAAAATCCGTGAAACGACCGATATACGATGATCAGCCGTGATTGACAGATTTTGTCGTGCTATGCATAAAATAATTTGAAATTAAGATTAAGATTAAGAAAAAAAGAAAAAAACATTAAATGTCGGAAGAGTGGTACCTACAGTTGATTAGTTCAGCGATACAAAAGTACTAAGGTATCTGCTGGTAATTAAAGTTCTTCCCAGAGTGATCACATTGAGCGTGGCGGCGAAACATTTCTACCCGAAATCCAGGCCGATGCTGTATCCAATATCGTAAGTATGTTTCAAAAGCATTACTCACTCTGTGATAGCATGAATGTTTGTTCTAATATTTGTTTGAATTTCGTGAATATATTTTTGACTGAAACAATGACCTTTCTTGTAATTTAAACAAAACTTGTAAACTGAAAAACAAAAAATAGGCTCGCAACTCTGCTTGCCACTTGGAGATATATGCTATGTAATCGTTTATAACTGCGTTGATTCGTAATAATGTGCATGCTATCGTATACCTATGCAAATTAATTCGCATGTCTGATTTTCGTAAAACGTATTTGCTGGAAATCGTAAAAGAATACAAATAAGTTCAATAAAATCGTTTATGATAATGAGACATCCATGATTGGAATCGGTGCCTCCTTAAAGGCTTCAAAATGTTGGTTTATTTTTAAAGCTTAGTTCTTTTAGAAATGGGACACTTTCATTTGCTAATAGCTCGCTTACTGATTATCGGATATTCAAAAATTTGACAGCATTTTGTTGCCTGTAAAAAGTACTATTCGACCTATTTTTTCCAAAATTTAAGATTCACGCGTTTTTTAATGATGTACGATGCAAGAGAAAAAGAAAAAAATAATTTTGCACAGATTCCTTTAAAATTCGTCATTATCAAATTGTTAGCTGACAAAATCGTTGATTATTCAAAGAATTACTGAGTTTTTGTGGTGGATAAGTATGCAAACACTGTCAATAATGTCCACAAAGTTCAAATCAAGCATTGGAGTGAAGCACATGATCGTCAACTACGGTTGAGGGTAATCAAGTCTCATACCAGTATTTTTAATTTTCAATAAGCGAAAAACTAAGGGTAGATCGCTGAAATGTCCAAAACAATTTTCTTCAATAAGCTGAAAGTGTTGCCTAATGATGACTCATTCAAACCCAAACTCAAACAACAAATTTTTTGGTAGTTCCAGAGCTCGTTAGCTGTAAAGCCAGCACCGAGGCTATCAGACAGATGATTTCTGATGAACGACAAAACTTATGAAAAACCCTATTTTAAATAAATTCCAGCGTTTGAATCCTATACCATGTCTGCTCGTTGCAAGATCCCGAGTATTTTAAAGTATGTATTCGCTGGTTATTTTGTATAAAATTATAATGATTTGCTAAAATTCAGCTCCTGCGAAAAAAAACAAAAATTTTCAAAACGAAACTTTGGTTTTCGCTATTTTTAAAAGCCTTAAAAGAGTAATCTTGTATGTACCACCCGCAACCTATGATTTATACTAACCGATTTTATCTTATTAAAACATCTTATGATGGTTTTACTTCGTTATTGTCAGATTTTGCCAGAAGAAATTCCATTAAAAACGTTCAAAAATGTGGTCAAAAATAATCAAATTTGTTCATTTCGAAACTACTGTATCCACTAAAATGCTTCCAGTTACTTTTAAAAGAGAAGTTTCGGACCGAAAAGTATCAGAAATTGAAGAAGAAGGGTGAAGCCACCTAAAATATAAATTTGACGAAGTATAAATTGTAAAAACTGATCAATACCATGACTGAAAAAAGTGTGCGCCGGCCAATGGGCGATACCAAGAATAAAATAGAAATTTCTCTAATAAAAAACTATAAATAATTTTTTTGAAATTTTTCCATGAAATATCATAACATTATCTTCATTTTCTTCATAGAAAGTATTTAGATCAAACGAATGGTTTTTGAGATACACGCATGCGTAACTGTCCCATTTCTAAAAGAACTACACTTTAGATCATCGATGACGTGTTCTAAGATTTAAAGATTTTAGTTATAGAAGTATACAATTTGCTTTTGGTTTAATGCCTTTGAAGCAAATCCCCTTGCATTTATATATTCCAGATTGCGTCGAGGAACCATCATGAGCTGCCGATCGTATCGTCAGGGGATCAAGTCCAGGTACTACAATAACTTCAAGAACGTTGAAAAAACTCAGCAATCAGGCAAATAATAGATTGTACGATATAAACTTGAATTTGACAGCAAAAACGCATTTCTTTGAAATAATCTTTTTTAATTATAAATTTTATTCAACTAACGGAAAATGAGAGCCCGGTACTCAAATCGCAGAAGACGACCAAATAAGTCGTCAAACTTTCCATATTGTTTCGAAAAATGTCGTATATAAAGATATTTCCAATCGCATATTGAACGAACACCAACAAGATTTTTTTTGTAAGAGCAGGAAAAAGCCCCTGGAGTGTAGCGATTTCCAAGCCACTTCTCCTAAAGGCATAAAACCTCCTCATCGCTTCTTTATTGAAATAATTTTTTTGTTTGATTTTTTCAATGGTTTTTTACAATATTTTAAATTTTTCATTTTAGTAGTGAAACAAACACTTTATTGGTTAATGATGTTCTGGCGTAGGTGGCTGGTGGCAAGAAGACAAGAAATGTTTGCACAGGAATTAGTTTGGCTTTCATACAACTTGTGGTATTTAGAGTGATGAGAAGTCAGGTATTTTATGCGTTCTTAGCGAGAAGTTTCTCTTTTAAGGGAACGCTGACAGGCTACCCGAAACCGGACTGTTGGTTTAGTTCATAGCATGAACGTTTCCAAAATGGATCTCATGTGTTGCTTGATCAGGGCTTTGAATTTGATGATGTTCCTTTAAGAACGTACGTTTTCAGGTAGTCGGTTGTAACAAACCTTACCATAGTAAATGAAGGCTTTCTTAGCGAATTCAGTGGTAGGTTAACTTACATACAGGCTACTTTGATTTCTCAAAGAATACCTGTGATCAGGGCGTTCGTAATTTTGGTTGTGATGTGCAAGTGGGTTTTGCTGCTTGTAGCTCCCTCAGCGCGTTGATTGGCAAAGTAGATTAGTCTGCTTTGGCATACAGGTGCATAGTAGGATACAATCTAGGTCGCTTGTATACGGCTTTCAAACAACGGTTTTGAGCTGTCTGTAGAGGTTTGAGTCTTGAACGGGTAGCAGCTTCCCAGATGAATATTAGATATTTGAACTTGAATTGGACAAACGCATGGTACATAATGGAAAGTTGTTGTACAGGTATAAAGCTGTTGATTTTCCAAAACAGACCACTTGCCGAGGTATATCACTTTTCAATTTTTGTATGTGGTTTGTCCATTTTAGCGCTGAATCGATGGTCAGTCCAAGATAAGAGAATTCAACTACTCGTTCAATCTTCTCGAAATCGACAATTAGATCGCATTGTCCTGTATCAGCAATTCGGAAAGGTGATAAAACCATGTGTTTCGTTTTGGATAGATTCAGAGACAACATGTTCTCGCTGAAGTATTCTTGAAGTAGTCTTCAGCTTTGTGCTAGATCATTACATCGAGATTTTTTTCAGTGTAAAGAAGACAGGTATCATCGGCGAATAACAGTGGTTTCCCATGAAGATTTAAGTTTGGCCGATATTTAACGTAGATTAGAAACAACAAGGGACCCAAATTACTGCCTTAAGGCACTCCTACTTTGAGAGGACGGAGATCACTTTGAAAGCCGTTCAGCGTTACGTATTGGTTTCTATGTGACAGAAAGCTTTTTATAAGGTAATGCGCAGGGCCACGTATTCCATAGTATTCTAGTTTTTTGAGAAGAATCGCGTGATCAATAGTGTCAATACATTTTTAAGGTCCAGCAAAAGGAGGCAATTTTTCTTTTGGCCTCAAATGCGTGATAAATTTCAGTAAATGAATCTGAAATTGCAATTGTAGTGCTTGATCCTAAGCGAAATCCATATTGAAACTCATAGAATGTACTATTTTGTCGGAAGAAATCGGTTATACGAGAGACTAACATTTTTTCGAGAAGTTTAATCAAAACTGGCAGAACTGATATCGGACGATAGTTGTTGGAATCTGTTTTTGGCCCTTGTTTATGAACCGGTATTACTCTGTCAGTTTTTAGGCAATCTTGAAAATTTTCCGATTGAAAGGCTTTCGTTAAAGACGTCTCTCATTAAATCCGAGAAAATACGGAAATGTCGCTTGATCATCGCTTGACATCAATTCCATCGTCATCCACAGTTTTACTGGAATCAAGGTCTTTAATAAGCAAAATGAATTCTTGTGTACTCACGGGTCGGAGAAATATTGAGATTTGTAGAGGGGTTAAAGTCTGGAATCTATTAACATCACCACGACTTGTGATCGTTGCAGCAAGCTGGGGTTCAATGTTACTGAAAAACTCGTTAAACTTGTTTGCAACCATTAGTTGATCCTCAATTAGATTGCCGCCAACATTCAGCTTAATTTCTTTATTTATGTTTTTCGATGTTCCTGCAAGTGTGTTGAGGCATTTCCACATATTTTTGGAAGAAACGTTGCTAAATAGGTTTCTAAAGTACTCTCGTTTAGTATCTTCTTTGAGTTGTTGGAGTCTTTTAGAAGTGTACTTCAAAAGGTCACGAAGATAAGTATGGGAGAGTGGGGAATCATGGGCCACTTTTTTTCGTTGTTCCATAACTTCTTTGTTATAAAAGGTAAAATGAAAATAAAAATGGTATGGTTTTCAACATTTTCAAGGTATCATAAGGTTTTTTTTTTTTTAATTTTTAATAAGTTATTTTCCCCAAATTCTGACTTTTTTAAAAAAGCAATATTTTTTGGATTTTGAAAAATGGTGGGGAATCGTGGACCACCAGATCCAAATTGACTAAATGACATGCAAAGTTTATGAGTTGACTTAAACTGTGATTTCCTAATTCATTTCGTTATTTTAAAGCAATTTCAGATGATGAAATAAAAAAGAGAGCTTTGTATGATGGCATAGATTCCAAAACCTGGCTTGCGAACGTTTTGGCAAAATTTCTTATATAGGATGGGCAAAATATTTTTCATAACTCTTCATTTGGCTTAAGAAAACTTTACAGATAGGTAAAACGAATTTTTATTATGAATGTGTATAAAAACATAAAAATAAAGGTGATTCGAGATGTGTGGCCCACGATTCCCCACAAGCTATGATTTGCAAATTGGTTGCGTTTGTGTGACTTATTGATGTTTCTTCAAAAATTCCTCCACGTGAAAGATCATGAAAAAACTAAGATCATAAGCTTATGAGCATATTTTTGTTATGCACTTCAGGTTCCCCATCGATGAAATTAGCGGGTGTTTTTTTAATTATGTAAGTAAATTTTTATAACTTTTTTTAGCTTGATAAATAAAAGAAGCATACGATGCGTATTTCAGTCAACAACATATAGGAATATATGCTCACGCAAAGCGACGACAATGACAGTTAGTTTGAGATTTTTATCTCGACACACATCTGAGATATTAAAAGTGGCTCACGTTTCCCCATGGCCCACGATACCCCACTCTCCCCTATCTAAATGAGGCAACATTTCGCTTTATTTGTCTGAAATTTTTTCAAATTATGCCAAATATAATAAATATAATATGAATAAAGACTCCTTCTTTCCGACTTCACTCACAAATAAGGGAGGGTTTCGAGTTATTCGTACGCAAAAAACCTCTCTTCCTTTTGCTCGATAAATTCTCGATTTATGCCAACAAACTTGTATGGAAGCCCTTGATAAGTTTTCAAGCTATACAACGCCATTTATATGAAACTTCCTTTGCCCTTCCCTTTTTCACACTGCAATGCAGACAGGTTTGTAACAATTATAGAAACAAATCTTGCACCCAAATATGTACCTTTCCATATCAAAATCATGTAAATATTTTTTTTCTCAATATACTGAACTTGTAGACATCACACAATACAACTTGAAGTGATGCCAAACAGGACTTGTAATGGTATGAAATCTGGCGACTATTTATACTGGAAAGTACTATATTTTTGTTTATTTATACAAAAAAATCGAATTAAATTCATATGGATCAGCTGTAAACCAATGAATCAAGGAAAATAATGGTTTTTTCAAAGTGTTAAAATTTTGTTATTCGACTGAATCGCAGCAATTTTGTGCTGAGGGTCGTTTGACAGACTTTTTAAGATTTAAATTTACTGACCATATCTGTCCAGCAGATTTTCAAAAATGGAATGGACCGAAATTTTTTTTTCATGCTTTGACGGTGGTATGCTAACAAATGAGAAAGTTTCTTTTGCTTCTATTTTTAAATTTAAAACTTAATTTTGATTCAAATACACCGGGCCAAGTGCTAACGGATTTTGCCATAGTTAAACTTTCAAAAATCTAAGAAAAATATGTAAATCTTAGAAACAAATCAATTTCCGGAAAATGCATGTTCTCCTTTTTTTGTAATGAAAAAGTGTTTTTTTTATTAATAAATTTCAGTTCAAATCAAAAAGTGATCTGAATTCGGCCTCTAAATACATCAATCCTCCATTTTGAATGGCAGGTTCTTTTTCAGTTCAGTGTCTGTTCATTTTTCGGATTTTTTTTGTTGTTTTAAAAATTCATAAGGCGCTTGATACATCTTCAGTTAAGTACATGTTCAAAAAATGTTTTCGATCTATTTCTGTTCAAAACATCTTATTATTTTTTTCTGTAATCGATTTGAATCAAATCTCACCGTCTTGGCTTGTTGGATTATACAATTGTATGTAAATCTTCCCACATTCTTTTTTCATACCATCATTTAATATGCATCAGTATTAAATTCATATTTTGTAGACAACAATTGCTGCTTCAATTAACACGAAATCAAAATAGTTTCAATTTTTGAAACCATTTATATGGTTTTGATTCGACCGGCAAAATATCAATCTGAGTCAAATCTGGGCGTCATCCATTAATCTCGCTAACTTTCAGCTACTCAGTTCAGAGTGACGCTTACTCAGTTGTCGCCAAAACCGCACCTACTCAGTTCTGACTAAATGGCCTTTACTCAGATGTGACTAATCGCCCTTTACGCGACAACTGAGTCAGGGTTACTCAGAATGCGCAAATGATTTCGGAGCGGATTCTGGCCGCTTTTTATGAAGGTAATAGTAAAATCCAATTAAATTAATAAGAATGTAGTTGTATATTTTGATCAGAAAAATAAAAAGTAAAGATTTTTTATATTGCAAAATAAATCTAAATTTATGAAGTTTCAACAAATCAACAATTTGTAAGATCATGCTTCGTATCTTTTCACTTTTTTCGCTCCGGAACAGCTGTTTCTCACTCGGAATCATCTCTCCGTATCCATTTGAGCAACAGAATTTAATTGGCCGCGAAATGTTGATTAGCCTTGCTACTGCTAGTGCCGCTCCGAAAACAGTCCTTATTCGTATCTTCCTTCATTGTATCCTGAAATAAAACTTATACCGTTTGATTCTTCATAAATTTTATTAAAAGTTAATATTTACCTTAAGAATTTGGATTTTCCGGTATTTATTGTAGACAAAAGCGATAAATGATGGAAGGTCTTGAGCAAACTGATCAACATTTACTCAGTTGTCGCCTTCAAGCACTCGAATTTGCTGAGTGCCAAATTTCGTGTCGTCTGAGTAGCATTCACTCTGAAAAACTGAGTCGTTTTAGATCAAGCGACGGCTGCGTCATACAAAAGGCGATGTCTGAGTAAAATGCAGCCGGACTCTGAGTATTTCAAAATTAGCGAGATATGTGCTGTACAAATGGGCTAGGAATCAAAAAAAAAAATATCTAGGCTTCATAGCGCCACCACGTGCATTGAAATTATGTTTGGTAGAGAAATACGCGCCCAAATGTTCCCACTAATCAGTATGCTATGCCATGGATACAATTCTCTCGCGACGTTTACTCGCGACGCCTTGACCTTAAGACGAAAAACAAACCGCCCAAAGGAAAGAAAATCTGGAAAAAATGGATGCCATGACTTTAATTTGATTCAAAAAACTACAAATATAATTATTATGGACAATTGATGCGACTTTCTGTTATTTTAATTCGATATAAACCGATTCGCATGCCTACAGAATATTCTAAAAATAATTTCATTTGAATCGGTTGACTCATTCCGCAGGAGTAGTACCACAAACACCGTTACAAGAGAATTTTATATAATAGAAGATATTTTGATTTTTTTTTTTTTTTTTGTAGCTTTCAAACAAGAACTGCAGCTGGAGATGATTTCATCTTATCTAGTAAAACTTGATTTTTAAATTTATTATTCAAGATCTGACATTTTTACTGTGTTTTTGAAAGTTTCATGAGTTTTTTAATTATGCTATAATGTATGTTTTGTTGGTATTGATTATGTACTTTCTCCCTTTTCCAGGGAGGGAAGGGCTTACGAACTTTTTTTCTTTGGTTTTTATTGTCTGGGGCGGCTCACAAACTTCCATTAAAACATTGTGTTATGTAACAAATGTCACATGTAACATTTGGCTTGATAAGTTTCGAGTTATCTATATATATAAAAATGAATGTTTGTCTGTCTGTCTGTTCCCTATAGACTCGAAAACTACTGAACCGATCATCGTCAAAATTGGCATCTAAGGGTTTTTGAGGCCGGGGATGGTTTCTGTATTAGTCAAAACTCCATCCGACTTAAGGGAGGAAGGGCTTCCATACTAAATTTGTAGTTTTTCGGAACAAATTAAAGTCATGACATCCATTTTCTCGAGATTTTTTCTTCATTTGGGCGGTTTGTTTTTCGTCTCCAAGGTCGAGGCGTCGAGCCAACGTCGCAAAAGGATAGTAACCCAGGCATAGCATACTGATCAGTGGGAATATTTTGGCGCGTATTTCTCAACCAAGCATATTTTCAATGCAAGAGGTGGCGATATGAAGCCTTGATGTGATTTTGAGATTGACATTTTGCCGATCAAATAAAACATATACATTTATTTGAGGGTTTGTTTTTCGTCTCTATGGTCAAGCAAACGTCGTCGCAAGTGGATAGTAACTAAAGCATACTGTTCATTGATCGCTGAAAAAATTTAACAATCAGGCGCCTGTTTCTCAACCAAGTACCTATGTTTCTTATGCTGGGGGGGGCGATATGCAACCTAGATGTGTTTTTTTCTTGCTTAATTGTACGTGATAATAACGTCTAGATTTGACACGGATTGGTATTTTATCAATCGAATCATAACCAATTGAAAGTTTCGCAAAAATACTTCCATATTTAGTTCGTGTTAATGTAGGTAGCATTCGACTTTTCATTCAAGGAACATTAGAACATGTTCAAACGTTCAACTTTTTCTGTTGAAAAAAAAAAATTGAAAATTATGTTTTCTTCTAGAAATTGTTACTTCGGCCCAAAAACACAACTGAAACGAATTTAAAAATGAAACTGGGAGCTTTTTATTTTAAATAATTCTGAACAAACCATCGTACTTTTTTATGACATACCAATTCAAGTACGTACTTAACATGAAATGTATTTTTGTGTTACATGGCTGCATAAAAGAGACTTTTGATTCGCTTCGTTTTTGAAAAGCGAGACTTTAGAACTGATATTTAACTGGACGCAAAGTTTTTATGAGAAATTTTTAGTATACCCTTAAAGTGTTAAAAACAATATTCCCTCCTGTCAACTTACTCGGTGGGGCAAGGGCAAACGTCGAACTCTTAAGAAATTCATCTTAAAAATGATTCAATATGTTGGGAAGACCAGAAGGAGTATTCTGAATGTTGAAACTGAAGCGGATATTGAAAATTCTTAAATGTCTTTGTAAATGACCTTTGTCATTCCGTTTGAACGGCATTCGTTAAAAGTGGAGTAAAACATAAATTAATACTGCAGGAATACTGCAGATATATCTGTGAAACTTGATAGAACAAAAAACAGGAATACGTATTAAATCCATTTTAAAGCCACTACTCTGACGCATCTGTAAATAAGCTTTGCATTGACACTTGCCCAAATATACGGACAAATGTAAACTTAAAAGTTTGTTTTTGTCATAATTTTTGAATATTTGACTTTCTGCAACTGATATTTTTTGGAATATTTATATTTTTTGTCATAGTAAATTTATTAAAAAAAAAAGAATTTTGTACTGTATTTAATACATAACTAATTTAAAATATTTTTCATTACCATGATAAGTGCTGTTTTGGAAAACTGCAAGCTATAATGTCTCATGTCCATGAGTTTGGAATATGGCAAAACATTTTTTTTAACATAATATTGGCGCGAAAAGGATAGATATTCAAACTGCTTCGCAGGCGAGAATGGTGAAAAAAGCTGTTTGAAAATGGTTATTAAAAATCCTTTTCATCGTTTTTTTTTTCAAATTTCTGTAGCTTATTTTTTCAACTCCAAAAAATACCCCAAATGCTCTCTAAAATCTAAATTTGAATAAATTTTTACAAATTACACTTATTATCGGAAGGTGTAGCAAAGCACAACGGGTCAGCTAGTTCCAAATAAAGTATGAAAAAAACTTGTCTCCTTTCCTACTCCATCATGAAAAAGGTAGGGTCTAAAATAATTCATACGCAAGCAACCTCTCTTGTAAAAGATGATTGATAAGTGCTCTATTTATCCTACAAAAAGCTGTATGGGAGCCCCCTTCTCCCCTTTCTTCTTACCATCCTCCACTACTTGAAAGAGGTAGGTGTTTCTAATAACCATACCCAGTATTTCGTTCTCAAAAACCTTGCATTTCTTTTCTCTTGTTCTCGAGTTGGTAAAAATTTGTATAGGAGCCTCCCTCTCCCTTTCTTATCATCTCAAGGAAGAAAGGAGGTTGTCTAAAAAAAACCATTGAAATATTCCTCCTATTCCGTTTGCATGAATGGTTTTCCAGGTAGGTAAAAAAATACAGAAACCCCCTCCCTCTCACTATCACGCCACTGGAAGGGTAAAGGAATACTGAAGATTCAGGGAAACATTTATACCCATACCCTTACCATACCATGCAAAATTAGATTCCATGTAATCCCACATTCTGTTATAAAAAAATGTGTATGGAAGCCCCAATCCCCCTCTTCTATTTCCTCACTAGAAGGAGGGAGGGGTTCCAAATAATGATAAAAACATTAACCGTTCCCAAATATCCTACCATACCACATTTGGCTCCATTTATTCAATTAGTTCTTGGAGCCCCCTTCTTCTCTTTCTATCTCCTCATCGGAAGGAGGCATGGGAGCCAAATATTGATATAACCACTAGCTGACCCGGGATTCTTTGCTACACCTTCTTAAATTGAAGGAAATTTAACAAAAGTGATCAATTCTTGTTTTCTTAAATATTCTTTTCTTTTTTCAAAACCTTTCCTTAAAACTTTTCTCCAATCATTATTTTGTATCTAAAATTAAAATTCTGTACATATGTATTAATAAGTTCCTAAATTCCACCACAATAAATGTTTTACTTGTATAAAACTTCTCTCTCAAGCCAAATTTGGCTACATTTGTTTGATCACGTTCCAAGTCATTAAAAATAAAATAATTAGCGTCCCTCTGTTTAATAGAAACAAAAAAACATTTCTCGTACCCAATTCCTTCTGTGCAAAATTTGCTATCAAGTTATTAAGAAAAAGCAAGGAATCTTAAATTCTTTTTTCCATATACTTTCCTATGACAAATTTGACCCCATGTGCTTAAAAAGTTATTAAGTTAGGCAAAAATGGTATGAGAGCCTTCCTCTTCCCAATTCGGGGGGATGAATGGGGATGAATGGGAAACTGGAGGGTTCCCGAAAAACCATAGAAACATTTCTCCTTCCCAAAATCCTCCCCTAGGAAAGTTGGCTTCTTTCGTTTGACTTATTCTATAGATATGCAACAAAAAGGTACACGCTCGTTTTTATTTAACCGTTTATGGTTATAGAATAACCATTTTATGGTTTTTGCTCCAAAACTATAAATATGACTATTTTTAAGAATTTTTCTACGTGAAATTTTAACCATTTTAATAGTTCTCATGTATTAACCACAAATTGGTTGAAAAATTTGAAATTTTTCTTTGCCATTTTGAAAGTTACCGTGGAGAAAGCAGAACGTGTTCTATTTAAATTTTATTTTTTCGGATGAACATAAAATCTGTGCTGCAGGCTGCAACTGCCTCAACAGGAACCTCCATGGTTCATTTAGCACTTATAAGAAGCAGAAAAAAGGAACTGGTAAATTTTCTTGTATTCGATTTCTTGTGTTTCATTTATGTAATTATCTGATTTTTTTAAGCCTTTTGGAATAATGCCTATGTTGGAAATACTTCAGCGAACAGTGGACTAATATGGTAAAGAAATATTAACCCTTTGTGTTAATTTTGATAACATCCAATGAAAACCAGTCGAAAATGAAAAAATACGCCATTCCGAAAACATCCCGTCGGAGGAGATCAAAACCATGGTACAACGGAAGGTCTGTATCAAACGGGATGCAAAATAGGATCATCCGGAAGCCGCTGCCGAGAATCGGAAAACAAAGTTCTGCAAACAGGAATTCATCATCGCCAATTACCGGAAAGCCGAGCAGGTCTCAGGTCTCATGTCTCATGTCTCATGTCTCATGTCTCATGTCTCATGTCTCATGTCTCATGTCTCATGTCTCATGTCTCATGTCTCATGTCTAATGTCTCATGTCTCATGTCTCATGCCTCATGTCTCATGTCTCATGTCTCATGTCTCATGCCTCATGTCTCATGTCTCATGTCTTATGTCTCATGTCTCATGTCTCATGTCTCATGTCTCATGTCTCATGTCTCATGTCTCATGTCTCATGACTCATGTCTCATGTCTCATGTCTCATGTCTCATGACTCATGTCTCATGTCTCATCTCTCATGTCTCATGTCTCATGTCTCATGTCTCATGTCTCATGTCTCATGTCTCATGTCTCATGTCTCATGTCTCATGTCTCATGTCTCATGTCTCATGTCTCATGTCTCATGTCTCATGTCTCATGTCTCATGTCTCATGTGTCATGTCTCATGTCTCATGTCTCATGTCTCATGTCTCATGTCTCATGTCTCATGTCTCATGTCTCATGTCTCATGTCTCATGTCTCATGTCTCATGTCTCATGTCTCATGTCTCATGTCTCATGTCTCATGCCTCATGTCTCATGTCTCATGTCTCATGTCTCATGTCTTATGTCTCATGTCTCATGTCTCATGTCTCATGTCTCATGTCTCATGACTCATGTCTCATGTCTCATGTCTCATGTCTCATGTCTCATGTCTCATGTCTCATGTCTCATCTCTCATGTCTCATGTCTCATGTCTCATGTCTCATGTCTCATGTCTCATGTCTCATGTCTCATGTCTCTTGTCTCATGTCTCATGTCTCATGTCTCATGTCTCATGTCTCATGTCTCATGTCTCATGTCTCATGTCTCATGTCTCATGTCTCATGTCTCATGTCTCATGTCTCATGTCTCATGTCTCATGTCTCATGTCTCATGTCTCATGTCTCATGTCTCATGTCTCATGTCTCATGTCTCATGTCTCATGTCTCATGTCTCATGTCTCATGTCTCATGTCTCATGTCTCATGTCTCATGTCTCATGTCTCATGTCTCATGTCTCATGTCTCATGTCTCATGTCTCATGTCTCATGTCTCATGTCTCATGTCTCATGTCTCATGTCTCATGTCTCATGTCTCATGTCTCATGTCTCATGTCTCATGTCTCATGTCTCATGTCTCATGTCTCATGTCTCATGTCTCATGTCTCATGTCTCATGTCTCATGTCTCATGTCTCATGTTTCATGTCTCATGTCTCATCTCTCATGTCTCATGTCTCATGTCTCATGTCTCATGTCTCATGTCTCATGTCTCATGTCTCATGTCTCATGTCTCATGTCTCATGTCTCATCTCTCATGTCTCATGTCTCATGTCTCATGTCTCATGTCTCATGTCTCATGTCTCATGTCTCATGTCTCATGTCTCATGTCTCATGCCTCATGTCTCATGTCTCATGTCTCATGTCTTATGTCTCATGTCTCATGTCTCATGTCTCATGTCTCATGTCTCATGTCTCATGTCTCATGTCTCATGTCTCATGTCTCATGTCTCATGTCTCATGTCTCATGTCTCATGTCTCATGCCTCATGTCTCATGTCTCATGTCTCATGTCTTATGTCTCATGTCTCATGTCTCATGTCTCATGTCTCATGTCTCATGTCTCATGTCTCATGTCTCATGTCTCATGTCTCATGTCTCATGTTTCATGTCTCATGTCTCATGTCTCATGTCTCATGTCTCATCTCTCATGCCTCATGTCTCATGTCTCATGTCTCATGTCTCATGTCTCATGTCTCATGTCTCATGTCTCATGTCTCATGTCTCATGCCTCATGTCTCATGCCTCATGTCTCATGTCTCATGTCTCATGTCTCATGTCTCATGTCTCATGTCTCATGTCTCATGACTCATGTCTCATGTCTCATGTCTCATGTCTCATGTCTCATGTCTCATGTCTCATGTCTCATCTCTCATGTCTCATGTCTCATGTCTCATGTCTCATGTCTCATGTCTCATGTCTCATGTCTCATGTCTCATGTCTCATGTCTCATGTCTCATGTCTCATGTCTCATGTCTCATGTCTTATGTCTCATGTCTCATGTCTCATGTCTCATGTCTCATGTCTCATGTCTCATGTCTCATGTCTCATGTCTCATGTCTCATGTCTCGTGTCTCATGACTCATGTCTCATGTCTCATGACTCATGTCTCATGTCTCATGTCTCATGTCTCATGTCTCATGTCTCATGTCTCATGTCTCATCTCTCATGTCTCATGTCTCATGTCTCATGTCTCATGTCTCATGTCCCATGTCTCATGTCTCATGTCTCATGTCTCATGTCTCATGTCTCATGTCTCATGTCTCATGTCTCATGTCTCATGTCTCATGTCTCATGTCTCATGTCTCATGTCTCATGTCTCATGTCTCATGTCTCATGTCTCATGTCTCATGTCTCATCTCTCATGTCTCATGTCTCATGTCTCATGTCTCATGTCTCATGTCTCTTGTCTTATGTCTCATGTCTCATGTCTCATGTCTCTTGTCTCATGTCTCATGTCTCATGTCTCATGTCTCATGTCTCATGTCTCATGTCTCATGTCTCATGTCTCATGTCTCATGTCTCATGTCTCATGTCTCATGTCTCATGTCTCATGTCTCATGTCTCATGTCTCATGTCTCATGTCTCATGTCTCATGTCTCATGTCTCATGTCTCATGTCTCATGTCTCATGTCTCATGTCTCATGTCTCATGTCTCATGTCTAATGTCTCAGGTCTCATGTCTAATGTCTCATTTCTCAGGTCTCAGGACTCACATCTCAGGTCTCAGGTCTCAGGTCTCAGGTCTCAGGTCTCAGGTCTCAAGTCTCAGGTCTCAGCTCTCAGGTCTCAGGTCTCAGGTCTCAGGTCTCAGGTCTAAGTCTCATGTCTCAGGTCTAAAGTCTCATGTCTCGTATCTCGTGTCTCGTGTCTTAGGTCTCAGGTCACATATTTCAGGTCTCACATTTCAGGTCTCAAGTCTCAGGTCTGATGTTTCAAGTCTCAGGTCTCATGTCTCAGGTCTAATGTCTCATGTCTCGTGTCTATGATCTTATATTTCAGGTCTCAGGTCTCAGGTCTCCGGTCTCCGGTTTCAGGTCTCAGATCTCAGGTCTCAGGTCTCAGGTCTCATGTATCACGTTCTTAGTCTCAAAGCTAATATTTTCCCAACTTCAAAAAGATTCTAAGTGTTTTCTTTTGAAAAGGACTTTTCATATTTTTGAGAATATTTTCTCTTAAAAACCGTGTTAATTCGCGAAAACCGTGTAAAAAAAGCCGTGTAAAAAACCGTGTAAAAAACCGCGTAAAAAAAACCTAGGTGTAATGGTCATTTTTCAAACATAAAAGGTTCAATAAATTCGAGCCTATTTGATGCTCCCGTCTCCTCTTTTCATTTCACTCAATGGAAGAAGGGAAGGGTCCCAAATAATTATAGAAACATTTTGATACGATCAAAATGCACCATTGGACTGATTGATTCTTGGCATTTTAAAAAAAAATTGTGGTGGCCCTCTCTTCTCTTCCTTTTTGTTTACTGGGATGAGGGGGGAATTTCAACAACCATAAAATATTTTTCCGTATTCAAATATCCTCCCATGCTAAATTTAGTTCCATTTGCTCGATTATTTCACCAGTCATGCAAAAATTGTTTTGGAGCCTCCTCCCCCATTATGTTTCTCTAGAGAAAGGTGGGAAGAACTTCAAACCATCTTGGGAACATTTCGATCACCCAAATACCCTCGCATGACAAATTCGATTTCCCTTGCTTGACTAGTTTTCGATCACCCAAATCTAGAGGAGGTTCTAACTATTATAGAACCTTTTCACACATCCAAATATCCTCTCATGCCAATTTGGTTCCATTTGCTGGAACAGTTATTGACTTTTACAATAAAAGTTATATGGAAATTGATTTTGCAAGAATTTTTCTTAAACCAGGTTGAACTGTTTTTTTTTCTTTATATTTTAATTGTGAATAAATATGAACTTGTATATCAAAGGTGCAGCTTGTTGAAATCGAACTTATCCATGCCTTTTTTCGAAAAAGTAAACCTTTTCTGAAGCCTCCGAAACCATTTCAACCACGCGGCTATGACTGTGAAATGGTCAGTTTTGTACTTTCATTTTGCTGACTTCGAATGTTAGATTTCATCAGATGTTAGTGATCAGGTCAATGGTGGCTCATAAACGTGGCTACACCAATCGATCAGCTACTCCAAAATGCTAGCCGTCTCACTGATCATTGAAGTTATTCTTAGCTGGATTGAATCAACTCCCAAAGACATTTAATTTTAATTTCTCACACTTTAAATTTTATTTACAGAAAAATCGCGTTTTCTGTTTTCGGGAGAGCAGAACATGGTAGTTTGCTGATCTTTTCACTATTGATATAATTGTCTCCTGTACAACTTTTTTTTTTTTAAATTATATCTGAAATTATATCTGCTGAACCATTAATAAAATATTTCATGTGATAGCCAAGGAATCGAAATGCCACCAGAAAAAAGTGTGTAACTATATTCCTATGCTATATCATTTATCCTATATCGTATGGTATATAAAAAATACGTTCCATATACATACATACATTATAGAACTTCGCTTCTTTCTAAAGCGATGAAAACTACACAAATTGGGCGTTATCGGATACCGTAATCCGGGGTAATATTGATCACTTTTTTCACCATTTTTTAATTATTTTTTCTGTTAAGGGGAATGTGGCATGTTTCATATTTTTAAAACCAGTACTGGACTCCTATGAACGTAAAACATGGTTGCAGAAATTTATTAGAATACTTTAAATTTGATTTAAAAATCGATTTCGTCTCTGTTTTGAATCTGATGCTTTGGGGTTACATTATAACAGCGACAATATTTTCCAGTCCTCTCAATAGTCAATACTATGCAATAACTATCTGATTTTTAGTCATCTGGTTGCACTGCTGTTCGCACAAAGAACAAGACCTCACTTGAAGCCCCTACCGGAGGAAAAATGAGCAAAATTTAAAAAAAGTTGAAAAATGGCAGACATTCTATCATATCCGATTTAAACAGACTTCAGGTGAATGTTTATACGATCTTTTCACTATTCAGTTGGAACTGCGATTCGCAATATCATTGTTTACGACTTGAGCTATCATTTTTGGTACGATTTAATGTTTGCTGTGCTGTGGCTTCGAACAAGGTTTACATATTTGAAAAATGGTATAAATTTGTAAGAGCTCAACAAGATGCATACTTGGATATGCCTGCCCATCAGACTGAGTCAATTTTGGGTCATTTTCGAATTTCTCAATCCCTGGGGCCTAAAAATCTTTGTTTTGATCCAAAACTCATCCATGATTTTTTGCAGAATTTTTAAGTAACGTTTACATGAGTAAATTTGAACTTTTAGGTTTACATATGGGAAAATTGAATATTTTTTACTAAAAAATCAACATCATTTTTGTTTCTTCTGTGGAACCGAGCCTACTGGCGGTTTTTGTGCCAATTTATAAATTCTCTGAAGGAAATTTTCGGCTGAACAACTTTGTCGAAGACCGTATTTCGCATCTTATTAGGCAAAAAAGTTATTAGCTGTTCCACAGGGGTATGTCTTTTCACATTGATAAACAATAAATTCAATTGACATCACTGCTCGGTGTCTAGCGAGATTTCGCATGACCTGCAATACTTTGCGAGGCTCCAGCAGTGATGTCTGCGAAAAGACATACCCCTGTTTAACAGCTTATAACTTTTTTGCCTAATAAGATGCGAAGTTACGGTCTTCGACAAAGTTGTTAAGCGCAAATTGGCACTAAAACCATCAGCAGGCTCGGTTCCACAGAAAAAAACAAAAATGATGTTGATTTTTCAGTACGAAATTTTCAATTTTCCCATACAAATCTAAAAGTTTAAATTTAAAAATTCGGCAAAAAATCATGAATGAGTTTTGGACCAAAACGAAGCTTTTAAGACCCCACAGTTCGAGAAATTCGAAAAAGACCCCAAATCGACTTAGTTTCCAGCCCATAACATCTTTATTTTATTTATTTACATAAATAGTTTTCCATCTCACGACATAACTTGATGAACATAACTCATAAAACTCACTTGGTCCATGGTCCGTTCTCAATTATTAATTTAACAACCTTTATTTCACAAAAATAGTTATATACCTATTACAGTGTTGCCAGAACTAATTTCGATTATTTGATAAAAAATTTCTCGTTATCCTTAGAAAGCTTCTAGCAAATTTCAAGGTCTTTAAGAGTCACTTTAGAGTTTAGATTAAGTCAAAAAATTTAAGAAAATCTATTCTCTATGATTTTTTCAGAGTTGAATTTTAAAACGAAAACATTTGACAATATGAAAAGATAGGTTTTTGCTAATGTTACGATTTCTCAAAAACGTCATCATTGCATTGAGATTGAAGCTACTGAAAGAAGGTATGACCTCACTTGCATAAATTATTAATATTTTACTTATCCTATACAGCTCAATTTCTCCAGAACCACTTGTTTACCCCGGTTTTGGCATGCCTCATTGTAGGTACAAGTGAGTTCAGAAAGTGTAGGTACATGTCCCAAACCCGGAGTTGTGCAGTTTTGCCCATTGACCAACTTACCCGCATTCATAACTCTCTGGGTTTTCGGGTACAAAGCGATCGGGTCAGCAGAACCACTTTTCGTTAGTGGACAACATCACTTTTGAATTCGGAACGTCGTCGGTCGTCGGCCATGCCATCATCCATTCAATCCACCCGCTCCAAGTACCACCTATAGTAGGTAGAAAGTGAGCGAAACGGCAAAGAGACACCAGCGCAAAACGGATGGAGGACCCCGTTCGGATTTCTGCTGACCCAAATATGTTTGATGTTTGTCTTATGTTTGCTGCTGCTTCTGCTGAGTGCATAAATGCTGATCTTTTATCTCCGGTGGCTGGTTCTGATGTTTTTTCCGCCCGAACGGAATTAAAAGTGGCCACACGATTCGGTTGATGTTGCTGAACGGATGATAGTCATTTTTTAACTTGAGCACATGCTTTATGATGAATTATAATCAGTGGCTGGTTAGCTGGCGGTCACAACTATGACATTATCATAAGCACCTATTTCGAATATTGTTAAGTTGAAAATTTTTCTTTTTAAATATTTTTCAATTTGATTTTAATTTTAACTTATAATGTATTTTTCAAAATATTCTGTAACTTTTTATGTTTGATAGTTTGAAGTTGGAAAGGTTATCTACAGAGACCGGTACAATTAAAAATCTACCCTTCGTTTAAATTTTAAAATGCCGATATTTTCAGTTTTTCAAAATATTTTCAAATTTGAGTAAGTTTGATGGAAAGCTGGTAACTTGTTATCTTTTTAAGTTGATATTTTTCGGTAATTGTCAAGTCAAATAATAACAATTTCGTTACGTTTCGGCCTACTGGATAACTTCAGCCATCTTCAGAAAAAAAAATCGTATCGCCACGAGCTCCCGTTACGGCTGTCTTATTTAAGTAAATAAGTATTTAAGAAATTAAGTTTTAAGTAAATAAGTATTTAAGTAAATAAGACAGCCGAAACGGAAGCACGCGGCGATACATTTTTTTTTTCTGAAGATGGCTGAAATATTAATTGACTCGACAATCACCGAAAAATATCAATTTAAAAAGATAACAACAACTGGCAGTCATCAAAGCTCGTAAATAAAGCTGCTAACTTCAAGATAATTTTAAAAAAAATTAATTTTTAATGTTTTTTTTTAACTCAATAGCAATAAGTTTACTCAAGTGCATACTTTACGGGTATGAACTAAAAAAAAAACTTTATGGTTTATTTGATAACAATGATAAAAACAAACAACCAATAGTTGAAAACGAACAAACACTTATAAAACCTCAGTGAAACTTCATGTTCCTTTGAATAGATATAATTTATGACGTACATCCTTCAAGGATATGAAAGCGCCGATGTGCTCTAGCGGATAGGCTGGTGCGAGTCTGGTTTCGGTATGCCAGGCGTACTGGGTTCGATTCCCGGTATCGGCAAAACACTTTTGGGTTTCAATCTCGTAAGTGGCCGACAGGTGTGTTTCCTCTTATAACTGAATATATAAAAAGAATGTTCAATCAGTTGCCAGCTGGCCAGGTATATAGGGGAAAAGTTCATATAACGCCCCATGTGGCTAATACGCGCCACTATTGTTTTGAAGAATCTGACACATTTTAAGCCTGCAAAATATTACCAATTTGTTTCAAATGCTGTGATTGGTCATGGCAAGTATGAATTTTTCCTTAAAATGCCCCTGTGTCGTGATAATTTCACAATTTAGGTTTTTCTTCATTTCGATCTAAATTTTAAAACACTTTTAATAAGGTGTCACCAAGCGGAGAAAAACGAATAAGACAATATTTTCTGACACATCGATAGAGGAGAATCTAAATTATGATTTTATGCTAAAAAATCATACTGAACTCGCTAAGGTATGCTTTTCATGGGTATGTTCTATCACGGCCCATGCGCTCTTTATAACGCGCCAATCGTAGTAGGCTGAAAATAGCATTAATTTTTCAAAAAGGCCAATTTTCATTGAAAATGAACAAAAAGTCTAAAACCATATTTTGAGCGTTAATTCAGCCCAAAAAATCTATTTTTCATTTTTTGTTAAATTTCTATTAGTCCATTTTGATTTTCTTTTCAGTCAAAGTGTCTGTAAGTATTGGTGTGTTTTCGGACTTCGGCTGCTCTCGGGTGTGTTCGGCTGCTAGGCGCGTATTGAATACACAGCGGCGCGTATTCGCAACACAGTTTTGTTCTGTGGCTTTGAATATGGTTTTTAAAAATCATGTTTTTGAAGAAACTATAGCAATTAGAGTAATGAAAAATCATAGGAATTTGTAGAAAACAGTTTTCTTCAACGATTACACCCATTTTTAACACAATTTGTACGTGGAATACATAGAATATGAGCGATTCGCTTAGGTGGCGCATAATAGGGCATGTTCCCCTACACGGATGCCGGAATACCTGTAAGTAAACTAGCCCATCTGATTGACTCGTTCTTCCAAAATATACCTAGGGTGATTTGCCAATCGTTGCACAGCTAATCACATGATTTTTGTTTTTATGTTGTATTTTAGTCATTTCAATCAAATTCACTCGATTTTTTTTTTGTCTATGCAGTCATACAGGATTGGTCAACAAGATCCAAAAGTTCAAGTGTTTGAAAATAGTGACATAAAAATTTAAAAAAAAAACATTTAAAACAGCTTGTCTGTGCCCAATAGTTGCACAGGCAAATGTCATGTCGTGCATAATGTAGTCCGATTTTTTCCAATGGTTGCACATTTTGAAAATCCGCCACCATGTGGTCGAAGAGGCTGATATTTGTTACGGAAGCTTATTATGAGAACTTCTAGTTCAAATGCATTCTTATTTTGAGGGGGTGGGGGGTGGTGGGTGGTCTTCCATATAAACTGTCCAATGCACAATTGGAAAATTCCAACAAAATTCCAAAAAAACACAAAGCTGCCGGTTTGAGTATCTAGAATAGCATTTATCACACGTGAAGTTTTCTCAGAAACTCAAATCCATCTCTTCATTTAACCGAACCCATTTGAATGGAGTGTTATTTGACCGAATTTGCCCAGTGTTGAGCATTTTTCTTGATTTGTCCTACCAACATAAAATTTTATGTCTTTAAAATCCCATAGAATGAACTGAAAGGTATTTAATGTTTAATTTTTAAGTGTCTATTTACAGGTGAAAAGATTAGAGAACGTGACCTGTTTTGCCTCCGTTTACCCCTATGAAGAAGATGTAATTTTATCAAACAACTTGGAAGTCGATCGATTTTTACGTAATGAATATCAATTTAAAATTTGAAAATGGACACAACCACGCCCAAAGTCTCAGATCGTTCGACTGATTTATGCTCAGGATATACAATTTTGTATAAGAATTTATCTTTCGAAAAGTTAATTGATTTAAAAAGTCTTTTTCATGTAAGTGCGTTTATTTGTAATTAATGTAACCTCTGTAGCATTTCATCAATCTTCAGTAAACAATAACATCACATAGAGTTTTCCGGTTGAAAAACTGTTTTGGAGCAAATTAGGTTTCACAAAGCTATGACTGTTTATTTTTCTGGATGATAAGGTCGTAATTTTCCTATTGTACAATATTCTGACAATATTATTAACAATATCAAGGGGATCGCTGTTGACATGGAATACAACTCTTTAAGATTTGTCGTGTCGAAATTAAAGAAATAGATTTTTTCAGAAAAATTTTTAGATTCTTTGCAGAAAATGTTGAGTAAATGGTCGGTATAAAGAATTTCAAAATAAATCTGATAAAAAAGAAGTCTCTCAAAGCCAATGCTTGAGTTGACTTTGACACTTTTCAGACAATGCAAGTTGCCCGACTTTCATACATTCATAAGTTTTTTCAACGAGTTTAATAATTTCAAAACTTCAATTTTAAGATTCGACGGTAGAAAAGATAAACTTATGGATATATAAAGTGTCTTTGAATTATTGAATTAATTATTAAAAATCAACATTAAGTGTAAGAAATGTGAAAATTTTAAGTGGAAAATAATTGATAAGATACAACGTACAAAACGTAAAAATACATTTATTCATGTAGTCAATGAACGTGTTCAATTTTTTATGACAATTTGTATGGAGAGATGAACTTTTCGCATGTCCAAGAATTTCAAATAAGTTTGAAATGAAGTTTGTTTTAAATCATTGATTTTGCCCATTTTAAAGATTATTTTTTCGCCAACATGAGAAAAAGCAAAGTATTTCATGAAAAAAGTTAATTACATGTAATGTTTTTGCGAATGTTTTAAATCAACACACTTATTGGCTATGCAAAGCAATATAATGCGATTCTTATTTTCAACCTACGGTTAACCAGCTTTCAAATTAGCTGTCAAAACACTAAAATTAAAAAAGTCCTACCGGGAGACAAGGCTAATTTTTTTCGCATGTTTTTCAACATCGATTTTCTCTTACCTTGTCCCTGAAATTTCATCTAACACAGTTGGATTCATTTCTCTACAAAAAAAGTTTCGCTGACTGAATGTTTGAGTCAAGACCCATCTCTGGGTCGCAGTTTAAAAATTAAAAAAATATTTACCTATTTTGATTTTTTTGTATGACAACAAATATCATTTCTGAGGTACAAGTTAGGTTTAGTTTTTGTTCAAATGCTATGTATTACAAGAACCAAGAAATATTTTAAAAACCCAAAATTATGTTTTTTGAACTTTCAGTACATCTGTGATGGTTTTTGAAAGTAAATTTTTATTTTTCCGTACAAGCCTTCTTACTAATTCAAAACACGGCCTTTGGCTGTAAAAACAACCAAACAAAGTTTTTGTAGGTATACTAATTTATAAATTTGAAATTTTCCAAACAAGTTTTGCAGCGGAGTCATGTACAACAATGGGGCAGGAGGAGATTGAGTGGACCAATTGTTGCACGATCCGACATATTTTCTGGTTAAGTAAGGATCCTATTTTTTTTTTCAAAATCATGGTGTTGAAATTGTCCAACAAACGTTTCGTATAGAAAACTGAAACGTAAAATGTTTTGTTCTGACGTAAAACCTTATTTGCCGTAGGAGGAATGTTAAGGTTTTTGTTAACAATTAGCACGAAAACCGCGTGAAAAAAACAAGAAAAATTAAAACTGTCGTAAGATACACATTTAATAGCAGAAAATATCTCAAAAGCCTCATTTCATCAGAAAACATTCCGAATTACTTGATTGAGTATTATATTTGAGGAAAAGTTGAAAAACAGCTGAAATATTGACAATTTAAGTCATGCTGTGCAACAATGGGTTAGAGGATAACGATTGGCAAATCACCCTACATCAACACAATACATTCACTCAATAACAGTTCATACGAAGCCATGGGGTCCGGGTATAGTGTTCGCATTGCATTGGAGATTTGTCGATCTTAATAATCTAAAGAATGCACGTGAACACATACTTAGGCAGAAACAGCGGTGAATCCGTTCAACCATGGTGGATAACCATCTTACAAATGCGGAAACCACCAGCACACATAAAAAATACAATATATGATGTGACCGAGATTCGATCTCATGACTTCTGGCTTAGAAGACGTTATCTTCTAGGCCACTGTCGACGGATAGTTGAAATGACCTGTATTGGCCTTCATGATTTACTGGCCAGGCTTTGCAAACTTTTTCTAAAGTTTTGATGACATAGGTGGTGGTAAGACCAGACCCCAAAACATTAAAAAATTTCTTTCCAAAACATCATTTCTATAACCTTTTTGTTCAAACACTTCCACAAGCTCTCAATAGAATTCATTTCGGAGCTTAACACGATTGGTTTAGGCCATGTAAAGGGTGATCGGTCAGAATTGGGTCAAAGGAAAACGCGTGTAAATCGGTGAAATCGTTTATTTAAAAAATCAAATTGAATTTCTTTTTCAAGTTTAATTAGTATAAAATTCAGAAAAAATATTCAGTTTGGCTTCCGCTTTTCCAAATCCGAATTGCCGGGCCTTACGCTTAACCCCTGCCATCAGATTTTGTACAGCCACCTTGTCCACCTTCTTCGCCACAGAAAGCCAGTTTGCCTTGAACTGCTGCTCGTCCTTAGCAGTTTTTTTGGTCTTCTTTAGGTTCCGCTTGACAATAGCCCAGTATTTCTCAATTGGGCGGAGCTCTGGCGTGTTGGGAGGGTTCTTGTCCTTGGGAACCACCTGCACGTTGTTGGCGGCGTACCACTCCATGGCTTTTTTACCGTAATGGCAAGATACCAAATCCGGCCAAAACAGTACGGAACAACCTTGTTTCTTCAGGAAAGGCAGCAGACGTTTACTCAAACACTCTTTCACGTAAATTTCTTAGTTGACAGACCCGGAAGCTATGAAAATGCTGCTTTTCAAGCCACGGGTACAGATGGCTTGCCAAACCAGATATTTCTTCGCGTACTTTGACAGTTTCATGTGCTTGAAAATATCTGCTTCCACTTCCCTTTCTTTTGCCGTATAAAACTCCTGTCCCGGAAGCTGCTTGTACTCGGCTTTGACGAAGGTTTCGTCGTCCATTACCATGCAGTCAAACATCGTCAGCATCGTCGTGTCCAGCCTCCGGGATCGCGCTTTGGCCGTCGTATTTTGTTTATTAACCGCGATTTGGAGTCACTACCTTCTTGTAAGTCGATAGTCCGGCTCGGTTTTTGGCTCGATGCACGGTTGTAGACGATACAACCAGCTTATTTGCAGCATCTCGGAGAGAGAGGTTAGGGTTTCAATTGAAACCACTGTTGAAACTACCGGCAACTATCTTTGTCGTCTCAGCGGCTTCCGGTTTTCGATTTTCCCCCGATCCAGACTTCCTGGCTGTCGACAAACGTTCCCCAAACACTTGAATTACATTTGTAACGGTTGATTTGGCAACTTCTAACGATTTTGCCAGCTTTGCGTGCGAGTAGCTTGGATTTTCGCGATGCGCGAGCAAAATTTGGATACGCTGCTCTTCTTCCTTGGACGGCATTTTGACAACTGAAGAGTGAATTCCAAAATCAAAATAGGAGTTACATTCTACACACACACACCTTCAAAATGAGAGGTGTTCAGGTTTTTCAAATGCAATTTTCAATAGGAAGAAATACGTCTAGTTGATATTGACCAAATTTTGACCGTATCACCCTTTAGATCAAAAGAATACTGCTGTTTTCTTTGCTTTTTGGTTTGTTTCGGGCTTTTTGATATTTTTTTAGAGAATGTACAGTTGCGTTCAAAAAAGAATGAAATCGCATGAAGCTGCGCACCCACTTCCAACTTTGACAAGCTGCCATTTCTCTCTCGGTTTATATTTTTTTATGAAAACTTCACACAATCTAGTTCAGCTATTCAACTAACACTCCACAAAATTTGAAGTCTTTTCAATGACGAGAAACAAAGATACAGCTTTTCCCGTAAAAAAGGGAAATTTGGAGTTGCTTCACTAAATTTGCTGTATCTTTGACAATTTTCATCAAAAAATCTTGAAATTTGGCCCAAAGATGTAAAAATGTTTGATCTAATATCAGGCCAAGTTTCGTCAAAATCGATGAACGTGATCAAAAATGGTGCCGGGTTGAAGATAAGGTTCATTATCGCCTAGCAGACGATTTCATTCTTTTTTGGACGGATGTTTGTATGGAAAACATCGTAATCTATGTATTCTTGGTTTCTTCTTCCACAAAACCAACATTTATTACAAAGAATGTTGTAAATTGATAGGAATTTCATCCTTGCTTTGTTTAGAAATAGAAATTGTTCCAACAGAGCTGGTATTGAAACAAAAGAGCGAATAGAATACTCGCTTTAATTGTGGATCAAATTTGTTTATCGGTATAAATAGCAGGTCATTTCTTTAACTCTGTTTTTCTTGTTTTGAACCCTGTTGAAACATTTTCTCTTTCGAAACAAAGTACGAATGAAGTTGTAAGCAATTTACAACATTCTTTGTGATATCTTTTGGTTTTGTGTAAGAAAAATCCAAGAATACATGGATAAAGATGTTTTCCATACAAACATCCGTCCAAAAAAGAATGAAATCGTCTGCTATGCGATAATGAACCTCATTTTCAATCCGGCACTATTTTTGATCACGTTCATCGATTTTGACGAAACTTGGCCTGATATTAGATCAAACATTTTTACATCTTTGGGCCAAATTTCAAGATTTTTCGATGAAAATTGTCAAAGATACAGCAAATTTAGTGAAGCAACTCCAAATTTCCCTTTTTTACGGGAAAAGCTGTATCTTTGTTTCTCGTCATTGAAAAGACTTCAAATTTTGTGGAGTGTTAGTTGGATAGCTGAACTAGATTGTGTGAAGTTTTCATAAAAAAATATAAACCGAGAGAGAAATGGCAGCTTGTCAAAGTTGGAAGTGGGTGCGCAGCTTCATGCGATTTCATTCTTTTTTGAACGCAACTGTATATGAAAAAAATTGGTGATTGGCCTAAACATATTTATACACCAACAGTGTTAGTACAGGATAATGAAAGCAATATAAAGTTTGTAGGTGATATCATTAAGCCAGTCCGTCATACTAGGTAAAGTTTTTTATGGCATCGAAAAATGTAAAAAAAATGTACATTTATTGCTCGATTTTTAAATTTTTTATGAGGATCAAAAACTTTAAATAACCCTTTCACGATGTTAAAAACTATGTCATCATCATTTTGTTATCATTCAATGATAACTCTTTTACAGTATATTGAAATAAAAATTGAATGTTGAATGTAATGGTATACAAATGTTGCATCTAACCCTGCTTTTGCATAATGGTCCGTTTGATGGTATATTTTAAGAAGTCCTCATACGTCTTAGTTCAAAAAAGAATTTTTAGAAACAAGAATAAGTGAACGTTTGAAAACTTTATTCGTTTATTTGTACGCAAATCCTCAAAAATAATTGTTCCAAACCCCCAGATCAATTTTTTTTTCTGGAAAGAGCGTTGAGAGTTTCTTTAAAAATGTTGCATATTTTCAGAAATGCAGTTTTTTTTTCATTTTAAATCTAAAAAAGACACTGTAATGAACACTGTGTGACTATTCAAAAATCTACTGAGTATAACTGATTAATGAAGTTTTTCAACATTTTTAAAATTCGGAAAGTAACTAGTGGAGATGAAATGAATGTGTACAGAATAAAGATAAAAGTTATAGAAATAAATAAAACAAATATGTGGCAGCATCGAAATAGAAACTTTAAAGTGTAAAAAAAACTGAAATCAGTTATTAGTCTAACCTTGTGTAAGACGGGCGTGTTAAGCGAGGTTCTGAATTTTGACCCAGATAGTTCGTCAGTTCACGACAATGTCGTTGTTGAGTCGATGAGCGTAGATTTGAAATGCTGCTTTGTGTGTTTTCTAATTATGCCAGTTCCGGTAAATATGACGGACTGAAGAAGCGCAGATTTAAAAGGCTGCTGCTTTATTTTTTATATTTTTTTTTGAAAATGAGTCCAGTTTCAGGGAATAAGATGGACTAAATAAGCGCTGATTTTAGAGGCTGATGCTTTGTTTGTTTAGGAATTATTCTAGTTTTTTAAAAGAGAGCCAGTTCATGGGCAAACTTCAAATCGAACGAAGTTCAAATTAAAGAAAAATAAACGAACAAATGAAGTATAAATAAGTAAGGACAATAAATTTAAAAAAACGGATTTGAAAATTGTTTTTTGAATTATGAATTTTAATTTGAGATTGGATGTAAGATGAAATATGGAGATGAGATAACGATTACAGAATAAAAATAAAAGTTATAAAAACAAATAAAACAAATATGTGGCAACACGGAAATAGAAGCTCAAAAGTGTTAACAAAAACAGAAATTAGTTATTGGTCTAATCTTGTGAAAGACGGACGTGTTAGAGAGATTATTAATTAGATATGGTTCAGATTAATCGTCAGTTCATGACATAATTTACAATGAGAGTTCCAGCTCCTCTCCTCGTTAAAGATTTATAAACTGTTTTTTGAGTTGCAGCTATTAAGACCACTCTCAGCCGGTTCCTAATGTCCAGCTCCCGGCAACGTTATACGATTTGTCTATGTATCGTGTGACCAACATCTTTTAACTAAGGCTTGGTGAATCTCGTTTTTAAGCTTTTTTTTTCCTCAAATTTAAGCTTTTTTTTGCCTTGAGAGCATAGGAAATGAAAGCTCAAATCTGAGAAAAAAAAAGTATAAATCTGAGGAAAAAAGCTTAAATCTGAGAGATGTGCTCCACACGGATTGTATAACGTTGCCGGGATCTGCTAATGTCTTAACTCAAGCATGCGCGGTTGTATGGAGGGAGGGGATGGGGGTTCAAAGTGAAGGGGGGAGTTTGTAAGAGATTTTGAGACTTTTTGTTCAAACTTATCATGCGAAACGATGACAAAAAACATTTAAACTTATATATTTATGGATTTCTTCGCTTTTTAATTTATAATTTGTTAAATTTCCAAAGAAGATTTTAAAAATGTTGATTCCAAAAATAGATGTTCAAATTTTGATTCCAAAAACGAACACTAGACAACTCAACACGCATCTCAACGTATTTGACCAACGCCCCAGCTCCCCAATTCAAACATGAAAAAGATTCATCCTCCGGCTCTTCTCATTTTTTTTGTAAACAACTATGCTAACTGTTACACACCATTTAGTCGATGCCCCACATCAACTGGCTGACTGGCTTGGCCTCTCTCATTCTGCCTTCTCCTGCCCACTTCCGAACTTTTTTTTTCGTCGTTCGTCTACTTTATTTTACTTTTACAATCACGATTCATTCCGGGCACTCCGAATTGTGCCGCCGCGTAGTCTTTTTCATTTTTCTACGTTCATCATATGTAGGCCAAAACGGTTCTTTGTGTAATCTGAACTCTAGCTCGCCAGAGTAGGTTCTTCACACTAGCTCGTCCGTCGATTCCGCGCTTCTATACAAGTGATGCTCCCCTCTTCTGTTTTGTCAGCTCTAGGCCGATCACCACCATCATGTGTAGGCCTATAGATGTTTGTAGATGCTATGCTATGCTTTTATGCTGCAGCTTCGACGTCGTTGTTGACTTGACTAGAGAGAGAGAGAGAGAGAGCCGTTGACGATACGAGCTGGCAAATGATCATTCCACTTCATTCAATCAAACACTAGTGCTAGCTAGATAGGGAAATTTGTTTATCAGAATGTGAGGTCACATGTACGAGTTCAAGTAGTTGAGGCATTTGAAAGTATTAAAACAGAAAAGCTTTTGTTTAAGGTGTTTATCTGAATTTTGAAGAATTCCGGAGCTAAGATTCAAAAAAGGTCTACACTTAAATTAATGATAACGGATTTAAGAATTTAAGCTTTTCAAGATTTTTAAGCTTCAGTAAAACAGAGTGTTTCATTATCTATAGTTTTCAAAACCAGTCAAAAAAGCTGGTGTAAATCTAGATAGGGACCATTCAAATATAACGTAACGCTTTAAGGGGGGAGGGGGTATAGCAACTTGTTTCGCTTTGTGGATTTTGCTTAGAAATTCTGAGACGAATGTGTTACGTAGGGGGACGGAGGGGTCGAAAATGCTCGAAAATTGCGTTACGTAATATTTGAACGGCCCCATAGATAAAAGGTGTCCCAGATCAAATTGCATCACTGAAAAAAACGCTGTAAATTTACCTATTTTACCAATTCCTTTCCAACTTTCAGACAATAAACTTAAAAATATGTGTGATCTTAAGTGATTTTACAAATTTTCATAAATCTACCGATAACATTTACTTTAATATTTAGCGAAAAATCGTTTGGTTTTGAAAAATAGTGGGGAGGATCTCTTATTTTGTTTTTTTTTTCACTTTTTTTGATATATTTAAAAAAAAATCAAAATTAAGGAAGAAATTAACTTTTTAAACCTATTTTCTATTTATTTTTTATTTTTCGATATCCTTGCAACATCAATCTGTGAATTTATAACTTCACACGCTAGAAAATTTTGATAAAAAGAAGATTTTCGTATGTTGTATACCAGGAAGGATATAATATCGCCTTATGAGCTCAAGTTATAAAGTCATTTCATTTGAAAATAATACTCATTTTGGTGAAAAGCAGAGAATTAAAAAAAATCAATATTTTTTTTGTCCTGAGTGTTTTTATATTAGCACAAGGTTAACACATCGAAAAATTTAATTATTCTCTTTTTTCAACTATACATTTCAAAAACAAATTTTTAAGATGTGTTTTTTCATATGAATTTAAAATTTATTTTAAATATCTTATAATTTTTTTAAGTATTCTGTTATCATTTTCTGAACAGTGAATAGGAAACACAGTTTTGTTTTAATCAATTCTTGAATTAATTTCTTTGTAAATTGCAATTTAATATTTTGAACTCTGGAACATTACTACTTTCATTGATTTGCTAATGATTTTCAAGCACTCATCATTTTTAACTTAACCTAAACTGAAAGGTATTATTTGAAATTTTAACTCGTCTTTTCAAATAGTAGGGGAGAGTAGGGTAGCGTGGGCCACTTTGAATATCTCAGATGTGTGTTGAGATAAAAATCTCAATCCAACTGTCATCGCTGTCGCTTTGCGTAAGAAAACTATATGTGGTTTACTTAAACACGCATTATATGTTTCTTCTATTTATCAAGCTTATAAAAATACTTACATAATTAAACAAGCACCGGCTCATTGCATCGATGAGGAACCTAAAGTTCATAAAAAAAAATATGCTCATACGCTTATGATCTTAGTTTTGTCATGTTCTTTCACGTAGAAAATGAATTTTTGATGAGACATCAATAAGTCACACAAACGCTACCAATTCGCAAATAATAGCTTGTGAGGAATCGTGTACCATATTTTATGTTTTTATACACATTCAGAACATGAAATACGTTTTTTTCCAATCTGCAAAGTTTTCTTATGCTAAATGAAGAGCTATAGAAAATATTTTGTCCATCCTATATAACGAATTTTGCCGAAACGTTCGCGAGCCAGGTTTTCGAAACTTTTTGATCATACACAACTCTCTTTTTAATTTCATTATCTGAAATTAGTTTAAAATAACGAAATGAATTATGAAAATACATAAAATAACTTATCTGAAAGATGGCAGATTGGAAAATTCCAGCATTTCACACACTTACATATGTATGTAAGTTGCTGCTTCAAGACGGGAGTGGCATAGTAGGCTTATCAAGGAATTGTTGAATCGGCTATACTTAAACTTTAAAACTGGCATCTTTCAGTTATGTTATTTTAGTAATAAAACCTCATGCATACAAATAAAACTATATGTCCATGAAAGTTAAAAGACTGCACTTTTTGATGTATATATTTTTGTTTTCGTATGTTTACAACTTTTAGAGATATTGAACAATGAAAGCATGCCACTTTTTAACGAAATCACTTACCATTAAACTGCAAAAAAGTGACTTAACACCTCCAATGAATTTGTGTAGTTTTACATTTGTCACCACGCTCTTATACAAAGTTTGTCTCAAAACTTGCGTCAAAGTGAGGTAAGCGAAGTTTTCGTTTTTTGAGGTTAGTTTTTGAAAAAATGTCTTTTAAACATGTTGTTTCAAAAGATAGAGCTTTGACGCCTCCAACAAAGTTTCTTAAAATTTGATGATCTTCAACTTTTTTGAAGACGGCATAGTGATAAAATGATAAATACAAAAAAAAATCTCACTTAATGATGAATTGATCAGGAAAAAAAAACAAAATATGCGCATTTCAAAATGATGAAACATTGTAGAACATACCATAAAGCTATTTTGACATTCAAGCTTTCAAAAATCCCATGATAATGAACCTCATAAATAGACAAGCATTTTAACTGTTAGGAATTAGTTTTAAATTTCATGGAGACAAAAATTGTCAGATGAATAAATGTCAATAATAATAATAATAATAAAAAAAAAAGAAAATGCGTTAATTTTTGCTTCCATAATCAATAACCCAATCTAATCGGTATTTCGCTTTGCAGATAATTTTTTGGTTTTTAGAAAATTATCCCCTTATTCATCACTCACACTTAGATTGTGACTTACTTTCGAATACTTTGTTAAAAACTGTACTTTGATACCTCTTCAGATAACCAAGCTATAAAGGGAGGTTTGTCTGTTGGCATTGAAGACAGGTTGAATAAATCGGCAAAGTTGAAAGAACATTCTTTTCAAAAATCGTCTTCAATTTCCATTTCAATTAGGTGTAATATGTCAAGAAGCAATGATTCTGACAAATTTTTTCGATCAAATTAAAAAAAAAATTTTTTTTTTAAACCAAACCATACTCAACAATTTTCTAAACAGTTAAACCTTCGTTCCATTACAATTCACATATACCAAGACATCCCAAGCAGACTTTTATGACAAAATTATAAAAAATTTTGCTATCACGCCCTGAGAGCTCACATTTTGCTTGACATAAGGTGGTACAAATCAAAATTGAGCGCATAAAAATCCTTACTTTTTTTTCGCTTAATTTTATTGTTAGTTTTCATACTTGGTTTGGCCAAATTTTACTAATTTCACAAATCGTGTTGACTCAGTTTACGTATTGGAAAGTGTCAACCTTTACATATCCGCGAGGACACTACGACAACGTCAGTTCTTCTGGGTACCCTACTGTATATTGTAGAAACCATCCCATATAGATATTTTGAACGTTTTAACTCAGTGTTCCATCTTTTTAATTTTGATATGTGTAAAAGTAGAATTGAATTAGATTTAAGCAGCATTTCTTAGTTTTTAGTTATAGTTTGTACCAAAGACGAACTAAACGAAAAATAATTGTTCTAAAACTGAGACCCCATGTACGCCTTATTTTCCGACAACTTGGAGAGCACAATTATGCCAATATGAATGATAGCCAATGATTTTCTTTGAAAGCAAAATTTGGGATTAAACGTTCTCTCAAAAAAAGCTAAATTTGGTATCATTTTGATAATAAGGTATGATAAGGTTACTTTTATGTTTGCTTAATTGAGGTGGCATTCAGTCAAATTAAAAGCACTTTCTGCTCTCATGGCGTGAAAGCTAAATTTGATTTTAAATTACTGTAAAAGTTTTCAATGGAAGTTATATTCCAATTTACCGTCATCGTTTTCTCTAGTGTATGGGATTAAAGTGTAAGTCCCAGGATTTCCAGGCAGATTGTGTTTTTCGAAAGTAACTTTTATGCATTTATTTCCCTTTGGCTTTGAAAGCCAGATAAATTTCAAATGAAGAAGACATCCATTTTTTTATATCGAGAGCAAATATGAATAGTATTCCGAAAATTTAAAAAAAGGTTTTATCGATCAAACAGATAAAAAGAGAATTTTTTTACTAACACCTGGATACATAAAAAGATTCTTCATTTGAATTATGGGCTTGTATTCACGAATGGTTCAATAAGCTATATTTGAATCGAAGTGCATATATTTTGCATGTTTTTGAATATTTCCCGGGATCCCGGGAAACAGGCCACCAGATTTCCCGATTCCCGAGAACGGTAAAATGACCAGGAAATGGACACCCTATATGGGATCTTACTATAGCGTATTGAAGCTTTTTTAAACTTGTGATCTCAAAGTGCATATGAACACATTTTTAACTATAAATTTTGGATAATCCGTGAATAGGGTGTGACGTATCTCAACTATCTCGAATTCCCAAAACTCTGGTTTAAAAACCCTTTTTCGATTACGAACGACAGAATTTTTGCACTGGTATTTTGTGGAGAACTAACAAAAAAGTTTATTTTAGAGCATTAATATGCTGTGGCGAAATAATCTTAATTAAATTGTCTATCTATTGCAAAAAAAATATTGTTACCAGAAATTAAGAGTTACCTGGTGCAATGGTTTTGGAAAAAAAATAAACTTAAATCTGGTAGAAATGTCTTTTCTTTTCTTCAAATTTTGATAAGGAACAATTATTTTCACAAATCACATTTCGAATAAAGTTTAGGCATTTCCAACCTTGTTTGAAGCCTCCGACACCATCTTAACCACGTGCTCGATTCCTTCGCTATGACATGGTCAGTTTGGTATTCTCATTTAGCTGACTTTAAATAGTTCAATTTCATCAGATATTAACGAACAGGTAAGTGGGGGTCTCATATACGTAACTACACAAATCGATCATATTTTCAGAAGTTTTAACCACCACATTGATCATTGCAGTTTTCTTTAGACTTACAGAATAAACACCCAGGGACATTTTTTTTTTTGTTTTCTCACATTTTTTATTTTATTTACAGAAATATCGCATTCTCTCACTTCGGAAGAGCATAACATGTTTCACAAGAATTATTCCAAGAAATCGAAGAATGCTGATAATTTCATGATTGTTACTTCAGCATTTTTTTGATATTTTGGCTTTTTTGGATATTTTAATTGCTGAAGCACACATAAAATATGCCATGAGATAGGTATAGATCGGCTGGTTAAGATGGTGTCGATGGCCTCAGACAAGGTTTACTCCTTTGAAAAAAAGGATGAATTTGTTCGAGCCCAACAAGCTACACGAAAGTAAAAAAAGACAGTTCCACTCAATTTTAGTTTAAGTTTTATAAAACCATTGCATCTGGTCACTCTAATTTCTGGTAACCCTAATTTTTTTGTAAATGATAGAGAATTTAATGTAGATCATTTCAACAGAACATTTTAAGACTCGGAAGTCAAAAACATTTCTGTTGAATTACTATTTCTGAACATTGGACGGAAAATCTTTTAGTGTTACTAGTTTTTTCCATGAAAAAAAAATGCTCTATTTGGAGCGTTATAACTATTTTCTCGCTACCCAGCAAACATTTATGAAGGTATTACGAAGGAACAACAGAATTATTCAAACAAATTTACCAGATAAAAAGATTGTATTAAACTTACCAAAATAGCATATAGCTACAAAAGTGGAGGCGATATATCTACAATGACAAGATTCCAACGAATCGATTATCCAACAAAAAGTAAAATAAACGAAAAAAAATTCCTCGACCGAGATTTGAACTCTAGTCCTCCGAGTTCACAGTCCGGTATCTTACCACGATGCCAAATCATCAGTTGACAAGGTTTCCGCTATAGCTCTATAGGTGAGATTTTCTTTTAACGAACCGGTCAAAGGAAGAAACCGGAGAGAGTGTCAATTGAAGGACCGCCCATTTATCGTAAACCAGTTCACTTAAATCGTAAACGTCGAATTAGCATATTCTCAACTTTTTGGAGACATATTTACGAATTAATTAAACTGCTATCCGATTCAATCTTTTTTGGGCAAAGCTTGTCGTAAATGAATGAAAGAAAATCACTCAATACCAACGTGTTTACGACAGTTTTTTTTTTTTTTGTTTCGATTATAGTCGTTTTACCATCATTATGGCATTCGCGACTTTATCAACGTAACAGTTGGCGGATCGTTATTGAAAAACTTATCCGGTACAACTGTGTTCGATGTTTACTCTTGGGCTTGAACTCGCGGACATCTGCTCAGGAGACAACAGACTTGCCAACTGAGCTATATCACAAGCCCACGATAGTTATTGAAAATATCTTAATATTCGATTTGGATTATCATTTCTATTACGATTTCATGTTAGCTGGGTACTCCTATTGCTTTGCCGTCTTCGGCAAAGTTGAAGCACAAAATTTTCAAGTAAGCTGCATGTTTTGAAGTTTTATCAAATCAAAACCCGGTTATTGGTCTAATAAAATACGAAGTTACGTTCCTAGACAAAGATGTTGAAAATTTTCTTTAAAAAGTTTATAAATTGGCACAAAAACCATAATCAGGCTTGGTTCCATAGAAGAAACAAAAATGGTGTTGATTGTTTAGCATAAAATAGTCAATTTATACATACAAACCTCAAAGTTCAAATTTACACATGTAAACGTTACTTAAAAAATCTGCAAAAAGCATGGATGAGTTTCGAACCAAAACGAAGTTTTTAAGAACCCAGGGTTTGAGAATTACAAAAATAAGGCCAAATCGACTCAATCTACTTCCGCGTATCATAGAGCATTCAAATCAGTGTTGATTTGGTACATATTTTTGAAAGTAAAGAGAAACTTGAAAAAGATAACACATGGCGACCGTCAAAAATAGATTTGACGAGTTCCAAGATGTTCTCACGCCGCACAGTGGTTCAAAATCAAAAAAAGTTGTAAAAATTATTAAAAAGCTATTTGTTAAAGATAATGGATGAAAAGTTGGAAAAAATAATAAATTAGATTTTTTTTCAAAATTTGTTATTTTTTTCAATAATTGCTAAAACGGGGTTTGAGCTTTATACTGGGAAATTGAATATTTTTCAATTAATAATGAATATTTTTGTTAAAATTAGGTATGGGCTGCTAAATTCCTGTAGGTTGGTTGGACAAATATTAAAACTGATGTTTTAAGGTGAATTTGCATCTGTATCAAAGCAAACAATGCTT
This sequence comes from Uranotaenia lowii, assembly GCF_029784155.1. Taxonomy (NCBI): domain Eukaryota; kingdom Metazoa; phylum Arthropoda; class Insecta; order Diptera; family Culicidae; genus Uranotaenia; species Uranotaenia lowii. Next base: position 148,740,728 of record NC_073692.1, read on the forward strand.
GGTTTACTCCGTCCAAATACTTTATAATTTGCATTTTTAAACCAAACAGCGTTCCACTCAATGATATCGTATCCAAAATATAGCAAAAACTAGCAGCTGATTTTAAGATATGTTTTTGATGAGACTTCCACCTATCCAACGGTGTATAATTTACCACGGCGATCGGCAGCGCAAGCTTTATTTTTGCTTCCGAAAAATAAATAGGGTAAATCGAAAAATTTTTATCATCTAATTTTGGGTTTTCAATCAAGCTAAACTTTATTAGTTCATGATATTAAGGAACTTTTTTATCTCCAAACTGTGAATAAGATTATTATACATCACTTCGGTATAAACATTTATAAATTTTTAAAGATTTATATGCTTTTTTAAATTGTTTTGGGCTGAGAATGAGAAATCCTATTTTTAATTCTTGTGTTAAAGTTGTCGTTCATGTTTGTTTCATAGAAGGTGTATAAAAGGTCCTAAAAAATATCTGAATACATCATAACGTTCCTAGAATATTGGAGATTCGATTCCAATACAAAAAAAAATGGTTGTTGCTGACTTGAAAAAATGGGCTTTTTCCGGCTTTTTGGGGATTTGAACCACTGTGCGCCGTATCTGCATCAGCTATACCTCTGGTACCGCGATGAGTGTCGGGTTTGTTCCTTTGAACAACAAACCAAGGAAGAAATTAAAGCATCTCAAAATCATGTGTATCAAGTTAAAAATATTTTATGATTAATAAAATTTATTTCGATCTATGTTTTTGTATTTTCGTTGCTTTTTGGGCAAAACTTGGGTCTATGCCAACGGTAAAAATAATTTAAAAGCAAAGATCTTACATTCTTCAAGCTATTTTGAAAAGAAATTTCAATAATCATTTGTGTTTATCATTGGTTACGAGATTTTATTGAGCTTATGATATAGCTCAGTTGACTAGAAAGTTGTCTCCTGAGCTGAAATCCGCGAGTTCGAGCCCAATATTAAACCAGTTGTACCGAATAAGTTTTTCAAGAGCTGTCCACCAATTGCAACGTTGATATAAAGTCACTAATGCCATAAAGATGGTGAAACGACTATATCGCAACAAAACAAAATTGGTTACGAGATGCATTTGTATTCAAGTTCAATATTCAGAATATTTAAAAATGAAATTTTCGTTTTTTGAACCAATTTTTTCGACAATTTCGATATAAAACGTAACCGACCCCACATCTCCCAGTATGCGCGTCATCGCATCAACTATTACTATACACAAACGAAAAAACTTCAGTAAGCGTCAAGCATAATCTTTAATCGCGAACGCTTGGCTTGGCCTCCCCATAGCATTAGCTAGTTGAAGGGAAGAGCAGCTATAGCGTCGAGATATATCTCTCCAATAAACACAACAACCCCAGCAACAACATCGAGTCCCCCAAAAAGTAGGTCAGCTCTACGAGTGCGCGACCCAATTTTCGAAAAACGGCTTTTTATGATGTTTTTCTAAGCTTGGCTCTATGGCAGCGAGCAGCGAGTTTAGTCGGATTGAGTGTGTTTTTTTTCTCTGCCTCTACGTGTATTTCCTTCGACTTGACGACTATTCGACCACTTCTCATCCATCGACTTGTGTTAGTTTTTAGTTTAGTTTAGGCCGCGCTCATTCGTTATGTATCTTGTATCTATTATATGATGTTGGTATATACACTTTTCGTGTGAAGAAAGTTTTGTTTGGCTTGTTTTGTTGTTCGATTTTTCTATTTTCTTTGTGTCGGAAGTTTTTTGGGGGCCTTTTTTATTTGCATGACGAGGAAAATGGTACGCGTATGACAAACAAAGAAACACAATTTTCTTCGCTTTGTGTTGTTCTACTTTTTGTCACTTTTGGTTATGGTCATAACTTAATTGCTGTGAAGCTGCTCGGAACTGTTCCGAAAAGAGAAAATTGAGTTGACATTTCTTTAATGGACACAGAAAGAATATCAATTTTCCGTTACAAATTCTCCTTAAATCTGTATGCCAAAATCAAAAACCTCATCCAATATCCCGTCCAAATTAACAATCAGATTTCAGATTCAGAATTCAGAACTCAGAATTCAGATTCAGAATTCAGATTCAGAATTCAGATTCAGAATTCAGATTCAGAATTCAGATTCAGAATTCAGATTCAGATTTCAGATTCAGATTTCAGATTCAGAATACAGATTCAGAATTCAGATTCAGATTTTTTTTTTTTTTTACCTTATTCAAAAATATTTGTAGCCAAGAAGCTTATAATAAACTGTTGCAGCTACCATTTAGGAAAAAACATTCGGAGTAAGTATCTTATTCTACCTTAAATTTAACAGCAATTCAGTAATAATTCAAATGGATTTTGTTGGCGTGATTTTTAAGGGTTTACAATTTGTAATTAATGTTCCACAACTTCAATATCAGAATTTTCACAGTTTCGGTAGATCATGAATATCACAAATTCTTACAGGTTTCGAGTATTCATCCTTTTTAAAAAATACGAATCCGTTTGAAAACCAAGCAAACTTGAAATTAGGGTAAAACTGTACAAAACGCACCAGCTAAGCATAATTGTTATTTATAGCGATACCAATCATTTAAGAACCAAATTGAGAGTTGACAACGATTCAAGGATGAAATCTACGTATTATCGAAAAGAAAAAATATGATAAAAACTCGATTTTGACTATATTTTTGTGAAAAAACTAAAACAGCCAGAAAACAAACCGCGGGGTAGAACGCCAAAACTAGTGGACAGAACGCACCAAACAGGAAGGGTGGTAAGAAATAGAACAATGATTATACGGAATGTAGTTATTGAAACACCAAATGTTTAATTACATGTTCATCGTAGTTTTGTAAACTACCATTTTTTGGCTTTAAATCATTTAGTATTGCTAAACTGATCGAAAATTTCGCTTTTCAAAATACACTTTTTAATATCCTTAGATATAAAACGCCTTTCGACTGATATAGTGATATCGCGAAAAACATGGCGGCCGATAATTTTTTCGAATCGAATATTGGTGCACCGTTTTAACTCGAACAAGGACGAAATTTGTTATAATTATACAATGTTATCATCATTTGGGAGTCAGCAAATAAAAAGAAAGGCATTTTGTTTTGATATTCGTGTTTTGTCAAAAGTTAACAGAATTCAAAATTTGAGCGTAAAACACGTGGTCTTGTGGGCATTCTGCCCCAATTTTCATATGTTTGATTTTGGATAAAATTTGTAGGAAGTTAATGAAATACAACAAAATATTTATAGTCTTCCGAAAAAGCACATGAGTGGTAAAACGATAAGCTGTAGTTTGATCAGATTGCGCAAGCTGTTTTACCATAAAACCTTATATGTAACTTATGAAAAATTACAAGTTTCACGCTGATTCCATTAATTCCTCTGTTTTTAAGAACTAAAGTAGATTTTTTGAACTTTTTATCTATTGAATGATGAAAAAGCTTGTTTACTACAATGAAAATGAAGAAAAACATCATTCGAAGCCATAGGTTAGTGTATATTTGAGAAAGAATGACATGGGCCATTTTACCCCGCTGGTGCGTCTTGTACAGTTTTCCCCTACTTTCATTTTTAACTTTTCTTGCAGCACTCAGCAGTTGTTGATTAGCGTTAGTCAAACGATGATTCAAAAAAATCCGTTGATCCACTCCTAGTCCAATGTTGAGGCAGTTGATTGGTTTTCCGCGGGCAATTCTAATCAATTTTTCCTTCAGTACATCGTTAGTGAAACGGACCAGAATGGGTGCAATTCCTTTTCCATTTGAAGACGAAAGGCGAGTTATTCCAACGATTTGCTCGGGATAGTTGTCAACTTCAAAATAGCGCATAATGTTGTGAATAATCTTCCCCAAATCTTCATCAGCTAAGCGTAATTCAGATTCAGATTCAGAATTCAGATTCAGAATTCAGATTCAGAATTCAGATTCAGAATTCAGATTCAGAATTCAGATTCAGAATTCAGATTCAGAATTCAGATTCAGAAATCAGATTCAGAATTCAGATTCAGAATTCAGATTCAGAATTCAGATTCAGAATTCAGATTCAGAATTCAGATTCAGAATTCAGATTCAGAATTCAGATTCAGAATTCAGATTCAGAATTCAGATTCAGAATTCAGATTCAGAATTCAGATTCAGAATTCAGATTCAGAATTCAGATTCAGAATTCAGATTCAGAATTCAGATTCAGAATTCAGATTCAGAATTCAGATTCAGAATTCAGATTCAGAATTCAGATTCAGAATTCAGATTCAGAATTCAGATTCAGAATTCAGATTCAGAATTCAGATTCAGAATTCAGATTCAGAATTCAGATTCAGAATTCAGATTCAGAATTCAGATTCAGAATTCAGATTCAGAATTCAGATTCAGAATTCAGATTCAGAATTCAGATTCAGAATTCAGATTCAGAATTCAGATTCAGAATTCAGATTCAGAATTCAGATTCAGAATTCAGATTCAGAATTCAGATTCAGAATTCAGATTCAGAATTCAGATTCAGAATTCAGATTCAGAATTCAGATTCAGAATTCAGATTCAGAATTCAGATTCAGAATTAAGAATTCAGATTCAGAATTCAGATTCAGAATTCAGATTCAGAATTCAGATTCAGAATTCAGATTCAGAATTCAGATTCAGAATTCAGATTCAGAATTCAGATTCAGAATTCAGATTCAGAATTCAGATTCAGAATTCAGATTCAGAATTCAGATTCAGAATTCAGATTCAGAATTCAGATTCAGAATTCAGATTCAGAATTCAGATTCAGAATTCAGATTCAGAATTCAGATTCAGAATTCAGATTCAGAATTCAGATTCAGAATTCAGATTCAGAATTCAGATTCAGAATTCAGATTCAGAATTCAGATTCAGAATTCAGATTCAGAATTCAGATTCAGAATTCAGATTCAGAATTCAGATTCAGAATTCAGATTCAGAATTCAGATTCAGAATTCAGATTCAGAATTCAGATTCAAAATTCAGATTCAGAATTCAGATTCAGAATTCAGATTCAGAATTCAGATTCAGAATTCAGATTCAGAATTCAGATTCAGAATTCAGATTCAGAATTCAGATTCAGAATTCAGATTCAGAATTCAGATTCAGAATTCAGATTCAGAATTCAGATTCAGAATTCAGATTCAGAATTCAGATTCAGAATTAAGAATTCAGATTCAGAATTCAGATTCAGAATTCAGATTCAGAATTCAGATTCAGAATTCAGATTCAGAATTCAGATTCAGAATTCAGATTCAGAATTCAGATTCAGAATTCAGATTCAGAATTCAGATTCAGAATTCAGATTCAGAATTCAGATTCAGAATTCAGATTCAGAATTCAGATTCAGAATTCAGATTCAGAATTCAGATTCAGAATTCAGATTCAGAATTCAGATTCAGAATTCAGATTCAGAATTCAGATTCAGAATTCAGATTCAGAATTCAGATTCAGAATTCAGATTCAGAATTCAGATTCAGAATTCAGATTCAGAATTCAGATTCAGAATTCAGATTCAGAATTCAGATTCAGAATTCAGATTCAGAATTCAGATTCAGAATTCAGATTCAGAATTCAGATTCAGAATTCAGATTCAGAATTCAGAATTCAGATTCAGAATTCAGATTCAGAATTCAGATTCAGATTCAGAATTCAGATTCAGAATTCAGATTCAGAATTCAGATTCAGAATTCAGATTCAGAATTCAGATTCAGAATTCAGATTCAGAATTCAGATTCAGAATTCAGATTCAGAATTCAGATTCAGAATTCAGATTCAGAATTCAGATTCAGAATTCAGATTCAGAATTCAGATTCAGAATTCAGATTCAGAATTCAGATTCAGAATTCAGATTCAGAATTCAGATTCAGAATTCAGATTCAGAATTCAGATTCAGAATTCAGATTCAGAATTCAGATTCAGAATTCAGATTCAGAATTCAGATTCAGAATTCAGATTCAGAATTCAGATTCAGAATTCAGATTCAGAATTCAGATTCAGAATTCAGATTCAGAATTCAGATTCAGAATTCAGATTCAGAATTCAGATTCAGAATTCAGATTCAGAATTCAGATTCAGAATTCAGATTCAGAATTCAGATTCAGAATTCAGATTCAGAATTCAGATTCAGAATTCAGATTCAGAATTCAGATTCAGAATTCAGATTCAGAATTCAGATTCAGAATTCAGATTCAGAATTCAGATTCAGAATTCAGATTCAGAATTCAGATTCAGAATTCAGATTCAGAATTCAGATTCAGAATTCAGATTCAGAATTCAGATTCAGAATTCAGATTCAGAATTCAGATTCAGAATTCAGATTCAGAATTCAGATTCAGAATTCAGATTCAGAATTCAGATTCAGAATTCAGATTCAGAATTCAGATTCAGAATTCAGATTCAGAATTCAGATTCAGAATTCAGATTCAGAATTCAGATTCAGAATTCAGATTCAGAATTCAGATTCAGAATTCAGATTCAGAATTCAGATTCAGAATTCAGATTCAGAATTCAGATTCAGAATTCAGATTCAGAATTCAGATTCAGAATTCAGATTCAGAATTCAGATTCAGAATTCAGATTCAGAATTCAGATTCAGAATTCAGATTCAGAATTCAGATTCAGAATTCAGATTCAGAATTCAGATTCAGAATTCAGATTCAGAATTCAGATTCAGAATTCAGATTCAGAATTCAGATTCAGATTCAGAATTCAGATTCAGAATTCAGATTCAGAATTCAGATTCAGAATTCAGATTCAGAATTCAGATTCAGAATTCAGATTCAGAATTCAGATTCAGAATTCAGATTCAGAATTCAGATTCAGAATTCAGATTCAGAATTCAGATTCAGAATTCAGATTCAGAATTCAGATTCAGAATTCAGATTCAGAATTCAGATTCAGAATTCAGAATTCAGATTCAGAATTCAGATTCAGAATTCAGATTCAGAATTCAGATTCAGAATTCAGATTCAGAATTCAGATTCAGAATTCAGATTCAGAATTCAGATTCAGAATTCAGATTCAGAATTCAGATTCAGAATTCAGATTCAGAATTCAGATTCAGAATTCAGATTCAGAATTCAGATTCAGAATTCAGATTCAGAATTCAGATTCAGAATTCAGATTCAGAATTCAGATTCAGAATTCAGATTCAGAATTCAGATTCAGAATTCAGATTCAGAATTCAGATTCAGAATTCAGATTCAGAATTCAGATTCAGAATTCAGATTCAGAATTCAGATTCAGAATTCAGATTCAGAATTCAGATTCAGAATTCAGATTCAGAATTCAGATTCAGAATTCAGATTCAGAATTCAGATTCAGAATTCAGATTCAGAATTCAGATTCAGAATTCAGATTCAGAATTCAGATTCAGAATTCAGATTCAGAATTCAGATTCAGAATTCAGATTCAGAATTCAGATTCAGAATTCAGATTCAGAATTCAGATTCAGAATTCAGATTCAGAATTCAGATTCAGAATTCAGATTCAGAATTCAGATTCAGAATTCAGATTCAGAATTCAGATTCAGAATTCAGATTCAGAATTCAGATTCAGAATTCAGATTCAGAATTCAGATTCAGAATTCAGATTCAGAATTCAGATTCAGAATTCAGATTCAGAATTCAGATTCAGAATTCAGATTCAGAATTCAGATTCAGAATTCAGATTCAGAATTCAGATTCAGAATTCAGATTCAGAATTCAGATTCAGAATTCAGATTCAGAATTCAGATTCAGAATTCAGATTCAGAATTCAGATTCAGAATTCAGATTCAGAATTCAGATTCAGAATTCAGATTCAGAATTCAGATTCAGAATTCAGATTCAGAATTCAGATTCAGAATTCAGATTCAGAATTCAGATTCAGAATTCAGATTCAGAATTCAGATTCAGAATTCAGATTCAGAATTCAGATTCAGAATTCAGATTCAGAATTCAGATTCAGAATTCAGATTCAGAATTCAGATTCAGAATTCAGATTCAGAATTCAGATTCAGAATTCAGATTCAGAATTCAGATTCAGAATTCAGATTCAGAATTCAGATTCAGAATTCAGATTCAGAATTCAGATTCAGAATTCAGATTCAGAATTCAGATTCAGAATTCAGATTCAGAATTCAGATTCAGAATTCAGATTCAGAATTCAGATTCAGAATTCAGATTCAGAATTCAGATTCAGAATTCAGATTCAGAATTCAGATTCAGAATTCAGATTCAGAATTCAGATTCAGAATTCAGATTCAGAATTCAGATTCAGAATTCAGATTCAGAATTCAGATTCAGAATTCAGATTCAGAATTCAGATTCAGAATTCAGATTCAGAATTCAGATTCAGAATTCAGATTCAGAATTCAGATTCAGAATTCAGATTCAGAATTCAGATTCAGAATTCAGATTCAGAATTCAGATTCAGAATTCAGATTCAGAATTCAGATTCAGAATTCAGATTCAGAATTCAGATTCAGAATTCAGAATTCAGATTCAGAATTCAGATTCAGAATTCAGATTCAGAATTCAGATTCAGAATTCAGATTCAGAATTCAGATTCAGAATTCAGATTCAGAATTCAGATTCAGAATTCAGATTCAGAATTCAGATTCAGAATTCAGATTCAGAATTCAGATTCAGAATTCAGATTCAGAATTCAGATTCAGAATTCAGATTCAGAATTCAGATTCAGAATTCAGATTCAGAATTCAGATTCAGAATTCAGATTCAGAATTCAGATTCAGAATTCAGATTCAGAATTCAGATTCAGAATTCAGATTCAGAATTCAGATTCAGAATTCAGATTCAGAATTCAGATTCAGAATTCAGATTCAGAATTCAGATTCAGAATTCAGATTCAGAATTCAGATTCAGAATTCAGATTCAGAATTCAGATTCAGAATTCAGATTCAGAATTCAGATTCATTCAAATTCAAAACTTAGATTCGGAATTCGTTAATCAAGCGAAAAAATGAAGATTTCAAGAATCACATTTAAAATCATAATGATTTTTTTAAGTTAAGGTTAAAGGTTTAATTTATGAACTTATAAACCTCATTTTGATTCTCAATTCTTTTCTTTGCATGCACATTAAATTGAAGATGCACCTATATCTTCATCAAGTTCTAAGAATGTCTAAACAGCTCGAACGTGATGTTATGTGGTAAGATTTACACTGCATAAGGTTAATTAAATGAAGCTAGCGACTTACGAAGAGGAAATGTTTTCATCCGAAAAACACGTTCTGATGCCAATTTGGATCATTCTTTCTAAACATGGTTGTAAGCCCTTAATGGTAAAGAAGATTGTCATAATAGACTGAGTCGATTTGGGGTCATTTTTGAATTTCTGGAAGCCCAAGGTCTTCGAACTTCGTTGTGGTTCCATACTGACACAAATTTACATTAGCAAAAAAAAGTTCTATTGCTTGGTTCCAGAATTAAAAGAAAAAGTTTCCTCATACCAACATAAAAGTTAGAGTTTAGTCTTGTAAACGTTACTAAAAGAATATTAAAATATTAAAATATTAATTGATTGTTTGATTAGAGAGACTTTAAACTTAAAAGTTCATTCATCTCTAAATTAAAATATTAAATTATATATTAAAATTCTTCGAGTTATTAAAAAAAAGCTAAAAAAGTTTCTGAGCTTCAAAATAATAACTTTGTATATTTATAATGCAACATGTTCAATAAAACTGACAGATTACAGATTGGAAAATGATCAATTAGGAATTGATAAAATGAAAATAAAAATAATGAATTCCAAGCTTTGTTGTAATTATTGAAAGCACTAAAATATATAAATATATAAAATAAATAATATAATATATAAATATAAAATATAAATAAATATATATACAAAAGATTAAGTTTACATTGGGCATTAAAATTCAACTTTTAAGTTGCTTCTTCAAATGATTTTCGAACTTCCTGAAGGTAAAAATCATGATCGATTGAAAAAATGATTTTAAACAATGAAACTTAAAGAAATAAATTTATAAATTTATGAGTTTAAAAATTTTCAATTGAAAGATTTTAAGTTTTAAATTTCAAGCTCTGAATATGTTGTCGGTTTCAGAAAGAACAGAAGGAGGAAACTAATTCCAAGAAAATTATGTTTCCAGAACACAAAAATTAAAAATTAGAAAAACACAAACAAACTTAAAAAAAAATATTGCATAAACATTAAATAGTTTAACTTTTAAATTCGGTAATCTTTTTTCAAAATTAAAACAAAATGTGAAAAAGATCATTTTATATACTTTTTTAAAAACTTATTGATAGAATTTAATTGATAACTCAAAGGAACAGCATTTTGATATGATATGAATGATTGATTTGCTAGATTTAAACGCGCTGGAATCGTTTTGTTTGTCAAATTTTTTTCTTTCACCTTTCGTTTCGATGATATGGAGCTTTAAAACATTTCCGTTTTAGGAGATATCAATAACTGATAACTGATTAAATATCCAAATCCACGCCAAAGAAAAATATGACTCAGAGTGTGTTTAGTATTAATTTAATTAAATAAAGAAATAATATTTTAAATACGATGATGCATGCTCTAAAAAAGTTAATTTCTAAAATTTTGAAAAATTTGGAAAGATTTCATTACAAATACTTC